>NC_069504.1:414397937-414697937 GCF_027579735.1 Bombina bombina
TAGTGTACAAGCAAAACCGCATATTATTTTTTTTTTTAAAGTATATATATATATACTATATATATTATAATAAATGGTTTATAATCCTACCTGGGGGTCTTCGGTTCCTCCGCCCCCTTCATTTCCTCTTTTGGCTGGGCTGTGACTTAGAGAGCAGTCTCTAAAAGTTTAACCCTTTTCATGGATAGATTAAAAAAAAAAAAAGATACACGTATACTTTTTAATGGCAAAGATTATATCTATGGCATTTGATTAGCTAAAGTTTACCATCACTTTAAGTGTAATCTATTCAATTTTAAGCTATAGCCGTGTTTTAGGATTTCTTTTTTTTTTTTAAGACACCATTGCAAACGTACAAAATTAACCCTTGTTTATATTCAAAGTGATTTTAAAGGGACAGCAAAGTCATAATTAAACTTTAATGATTCAGATAGAGCAAACCACTTTCCTATGTATTTGTATTGGCACATTTGCTTTATTCTCTTGGTATCTATTATTGAAGTATAAAGCTGTGTAGGCTGATAGGAGCTAAGGAGTGTGCACATGTCTATAGCAATCTATAGCAGCAGTGTTTTCAACTCTGTATCACATTGCTATAAACAACATTGCCAGATAGCTAAATACACATGCACATGCTCCTGAGCTCACCTAGAATTACTCTTTAACAAAGGATTCCAAGAGAACCAAGCAATGTCAAGCTTAAAATGTCAAGCTTTATCCAATCCATTTAAGTTTAATTTTGACTTTACTGTCCCAACCCTTTGAGTGCTAACGAAGGCTCAGAGCCGTCGCAAGCACTCACCTACCTTGAGAGCAATCTGGGGGCACCAATCAACTCCCACCTCAGCGATCGGGCCTGTATAGTGACAGGCATCGCGGGGCTTCCCGTTACATGCAGTGACGTCACGTGCAACTTTATTTAAAAATTACAATGGACAAGATAGAGAAAGGGGGCATGCTGCTTAGAAGCCTAACCTTTCCAACTGTATAAGTTTCGGGGTTAACATTTTTATTTTTAAATAGTAAAAAACTTAAATCCAGCTTAGCACTCAAAGGGTTATGCTTCTAGATTGCCCATAGATATTTGTAAAATTGAATTTGACAAGAAATATGTTTGTTTCTTTTGAATATTGGAGCTTGCTCAGCGGCTGATGTCTTGGATTCAGTGTCATAGTTCACAACTCTTTATACTGTAGGCTCTTCCTAAAATGTGTTGCTGTTTAAATGACTTAGAAATAATCCATTCTAATCATTCAACATAGATTAATTAAAGGAGCTGATGCTGCTGATTGCTTTCTTATCTACCGTTGAAAAGACTAACACATAACATATACACAGTAGCAATTTGGCAAGTACATGGACCACACCTGCAACTACCCAATACAATTATGTTCTTTGATTCTATTCACAAATTCCTGTTGATCTACATTTGTGACATAAGGGTTGGAGTGACACTGTCAGATAATCATGGCTTCAAGAGTATCTGAGCATAACAATCCTTCTACATATTGTCAGCAGCTGTGTGCTGAACATGCTAAAAAAAACATTTATCAGTGCTGACTCTGAACTACAATTTAACTGTTTTCTAAAAACTATTTTAAGATAAAGTGAATAGAAACCAAATAGAAGAACTGCGTTGAACTTGAGTTCAGTGGATAGATAACCACAAGAGTAATTTCTGTTCTTTATCAGATTCGCTTTAAAGCTTTTGAAATCTAACTCATGTTAATTACATGTAAATGCACACTATGCTTAGGTAGTAACATATTATATTAAAACAAATTATTATTCAAGAACACTATATAATATTTTTTTGCTTTATAAAATCATTCATTTCTTTGGATACAGAAAAGTTTTCAGACTTTAGACTCTAGTGCCGCATTTAAAGGGACAGTAAACACCTTGTAATTACAAGACATTTTTGTTGTGTTGCTATAGAATAAGATATCATTAAAGTCTTAGGGCCAGATTGCAGGTGGTGCATCATTTGTTTTTTTCCCGCTCGTGCTCTAACTGCACTCAAAGTAAAAAATGATTGCAGCCTCATTAGCGTGCGTATTACAAGTTGAAAGTAAAAAGTTAGCATGCAAGCGAAAGACTCAGACGCGCTAACTTCAGGACTTTGGATAACGCCACTGCACTAACTTCTCCTTATAGACTTCTATGGGGCGCGCTTAAAAAAATGAACAGTTATTGCTCGCATGCTAAACCAACACCGCCTTAGACCAACTGAGCTAAACCCAAAATGAGTTAGGAATACTTTAAATTCCTATGTTCTTCACATAGTAGATCATTTTATTATATATATATACAGTATATATATATATATATATATAAACAAGGGAGATGATCCCTGCGCTATGACACTGTAGTAATGGGAGACATATACTGTATGTGAATCACAATGACACAAAAGGGGTCAGTAGATTAATACAAAATACAGTCCAGCTGGTAGTCATAAAAGCACAGACGAATCCCAAATCCTCAATAATAGAAACAGGTGAATCAAGGTAGAAATTTCAACTATTTCCATTAAAAAAACATTAAAGCATATTAAATTGACATGAAACCCAAACATTTTCTCTCATGATTCAGATAGAGCATGTGATTTTAAACAACATTCTAATTTACTTCTATTATTAATGGTTCATTATTCTCTTGGTGTCTTTTGTTGAAAAGCAGGGACGTAAGGTTGGGAGCTGGCCCATTTCTGGAGCACTATATGGCAGCGGTTTGGCAAGAATGTTATCACTTTGCAAGAGCAATGGATGACAGCGCTATTTCCTGCCATGTAGTGCTCCAGATGCCTACCTAGGTATCTCTTCAACAAAGAATATCATGGGAACAAAGCAAATTTCATAATAGAAGCAAATAGGAAACTTTTTAAAATTGTAGGCTATGTCTGAATCTCAAAAGAAAATGTTTGGGTTTCATATCCCTTTAAGAGTGTATAAATATTCAGAAGACTATAGGAGTATGTATGACATGAAAGCACAAACTAATGTAATTGTTTATGTGGTTGTGCATGATAATTGTCAGATAGATATTATGCTTACTGTGACAATGCCATATACATACTAAGAGGCCTATTTATCGAATGATACGACAGTGCGGATCAGGTCCGACAGACATCGCTGAATGAGGAGAGCAATACACTCTCCGAATTCAGCATTGCACCAGCATCTCTTGTGAGCTGCTGGTGCAATGCCGCCCCCTGCAGACTCGCGGCCAATCAGCCGCCAGCAGGGGGTGTCAATCAACCCAATCATACTTGATCGGGTTGAATTGTGGCGATCTCTGTCCGCCTCATCAAGCAGGCGGACAGGGTTATGGAGCAGCGGGTCCGCAAGCTCCATTCGTAGCTTTATAAATGGGCCTCTATGTATTGTATTCTGTTGGCTAAAAAACAATGACAATTTGTTTAGTAATAATGATGCAAAGATTCTGATTATTTAAAATCATTTTTGCTAAAATCATTGTAATATAAACAGGTAATGGACATCAGCGCCCATTTATCAAAGCACAGAAGAACAAGGTTTCCAGCTAGGGAATGTGTCTGCTTGTGATCGCAGCTAATGCATAGATTCTGCTGCCTGCATTTGACATTGCAAAAGGAAATCCTTGTGAAGCTCTGCCCCCTGTTCGTGTAACCAATCAAGAGAGAGTAGGGTCTGTCAATCACTATGAACAAAAGTGCTTGGGGTGTTTTAAAGGGACAGGATAGTCAAAATTAAACGTTCATGATTTAGATAGGGCATGCAAATTTAAACAACTTTACAATTTACTTTTATCATTACATTTGCTTTCTTGTCTAGGTATCCTTTGTTAAAAGCTAAACCTAGGTAGACTCAAATGCTAATTTCTAAGTTCTTGAAGGCCGTCTCTTATCTTAGAGCATTTTGACAGTTTTTCACAGCTATATAGTCCTATTTCCTGTGTGCCATATAGATAACATCGTTCTCACTCCCGTGGAGTTATTTATGAGTCAGCACTGATTGGCTAAAATGCAAGTTTGTCAAAAGAACTGAAATAAGGGGGCAATTCGCAGATGCTTATATACAAGTTAATCACAGAAGTAAAAAGTATATTAATATAACAGTGTTTATTACGCAAAACTAGGTAATGGGTAATACAGCGATTATCTATCTTTTTAAATAGTAAACATTCTGGAGTAGACTGCCCCTTTAACTCTGAGGTTGGATAACCACTACTGCTTAAAGGGACACTAAACCCACATTTTTTCTTTCATGATTCAGATAGAGCATGCAATTTTAAGCAACTGTCTAATTTACTCCTATTATCAATTTTTCTTCGTTCTCTTGCTATCTTTATTTGAAAAAGAAGGCATCTAAGCTTTTTTTTGGTTTAGAACTCTGAACAGCACTTTTTTATTGGTGGATCGATTTATCCACCAATCAGCAAGAACAACCCAGGTTGTTCACCAAAAATGGTCCGGCATCTAAACTTACATTCTTAAATTTCAAATAAAGATTCCAAGAGAATAAAGAAAATTTGATAATAGGAGTAAATTGGAAAGATGTTTAAAATTTCATTCTCTATCTGAATCATGAAATAAAAAAATTGGGTTCAGTGTCCCTTTAACTTGCATAACCAGGCTCCAAAGCAGCCCCTGATGCATCAGCTACACACTTACACAATATGCTGCAACATCTGTTCATGGTAAAATATGACAATAATGAGCGTTGCCATTAAAAAATCACACATGAAGAAACCCTTAGCACACAATTAATATTGTTTGCATTTTATATGCTCTTAAAAATGCAGAAGGGCAGAATTCTATTGTTAAAAATAAATGACTTTTTCTAAAAGCAAAGAACCATCAGCAGTTACATTTTTTTTGCAAAGACCTTCATTTATATTATCAGTTAAATACCTTGTTACAGGGTAAACAATCATCTTTTTAAAAACTAGTCATATTTAAGCCTCATTTCATGCTCAAATGAACAAAGATTTTATTAGATTGTACAAATATATTTTGTTCCCCTACAGAACCCATTTTTAGCATTAAATTAATACAACTGAATTTTATTATAAATATTCAGATGTATTAAACATGTAGTGCTTCATTAATTATAATTTTACTGATTAGCTAACTTTTTCCATTTACTAAATAACTAGGCGATACCAATGAAATTAATTTTTAAAACCGTCTTGAAGCTGTTGGAAAAGAAGGATGCTCAAAATATGTTCTAGTATATATATCAGTAATTAACGTTTTCAAATATTTGTTTGCATATAAAGGGTTAAAGGTAAACTAAACCCATTTTTTTCTTTAATGGGTCAGACAGAACATGCAATTTTAAGCAACTTTCTAATTTACTCCTATTATCAATCTTTCTTCGTTCTCTTGCTATCTTTATTTAAAAAAGCAGGGAGGTAAAGCTTAGGAGCCAGCCCATTTTAGGTTCAGAACCCTGGATAGCACTTGCTTATTGGTGGCTACATTTAGTCACTATTAACCCCTTAATGACCGGACCATTTTTCAATTTTCTTACCCTTAATGACAATGGCTATTTTTACATTTCTGCAGTGTTTGCGTTTAGCTGTAATTTTCCTCTTACTCGTTTACTGTACCCACACATATTATATACCGTTTTTCTCGTCATTAAATGGACTTTCTAAAGATACCATTATTTTCATCATATCTTATAATTTACTAAAAAAAAATGATAAAATATGAGGAAAAAATGGAAAAAAACACACTTTTTCTAACTTTGACCCCCAAAATCTGTTACACATCTACAACCACCAAAAAACACCCATGCTAAATAGTTTCTAAATTTTGTCCTGAGTTTAGAAATACCCAATGTTTACATGTTCTTTGCTTTTTTTTGCAATTTATGGGGCAATAAATACAAGTAGCACTTTGCTATTTCCAAACCACTTTTTTTCAAAATTAGCGATAGTTACTTTGGAACCCTGATATCTGTCAGGAATACCTGAATATCCCTTGACATGTATATATTTTGTTTTAGAAGACATCCCAAAGTATTGATCTAGGCCCATTTTGGTATATTTCATGCCACCATTTCACCGCCAAATGCGATAAAAAAAAAAAAAAAAAAGTTCACTTTTTCACAAATTTTGTCACAAACTTTAGGTTTCCCACTGAAATTATTTACAAACAGCTTCTGCAATTATGGCACAAATGGTTGTAAATGCTTCTCTGGGATCCCCTTTGTTCAGAAATAACAGACTTATATGGCTTTGTGGTTGCTTTTTGGTAATTAGAAGGCCGCTAAATGCCGCTGCGCACCACACATGTTTTATGCCCAGGAGTGAAGGGGTTAATTAGGGAGCTTGTAGGGAGCTTGTAGGGTTAATTTTAGCTTTAGTGTAGTGTAGTAGACAACTCCAAGTATTGATCTAGGCCCATTTTGGTATATTTTATGCCACCATTTCACCGCCAAATGCAAGCAAATAAAAAAAAAAACTTTACATTTTTCACAATTTTAGGTTTCTCACTGAAATTATTTACAAACAGCTTGTGCTATTATGGCAGAAATTGTTGTAAAAGCTTCTCTGGGATCCCCTTTGTTCAGAAATAGCAGACTTATATGGCTTTGGCGTTGCTTTTTGGTAATTAGAAGGCCGCTAAATGCTGCTGCGCACCACACGTGAATTATGCCCAGCAGTGAAGGGGTTAAATTAGGTAGCTTGTAGGGAGCTTGCAGGGTTAATTTTAGAGATCAGCCTCCCACCTGACACATCCCACCCCCTGATCCCTCCCAAACAGCTCTCTTCCCTCCCCCACCCCACAATTGTTACCGCCATCTTAAGTACTGGCAGAAAGTCTGCCAGTACTAAATAAAAGAGTTTTTTTTTTTTTTTTAAATAAAAATTATAAAATATTTTAGTTGTGGTGGACCCCTGCCTTAGCACCAACCTCCCTGATCCCCCCTCCAGCTCTCTAACCCTCTCCCCTACCTAATTACCGCCATCTTGGGTACTGGCAGCTGTCTGCCAGTACCCAGTTTGGCCCCACTGGCCAAACTATTTAAATTGTATTTATAACTTTTATTTGTATTTTTTATACAAATTTATTTCTGTAGTGTAGCAGCCCCCCCACAATACCCCCACCCCCTCCCCCTCCCAGATCCTTTTATATGTAAAAAAAAAAAAAAAAATTTTACTTTTTTTTTTTAACTTTTTTTTCCCCCTTCCTTCATTGGTGTCAGTGTGGTAATGCGCGCACGTGCACGCGCGCGCACACGCTCCCTCCTCCCACTGGGCAAAGGCACCATCGGCACCATCACTACCGGTGCAGAGAGGGCCACAGAGTGGCTCTCTCTGCATCGGAGGCTTGTAAAGGGGTATTGCAGGATGCCTCCATATCGAGGCATCACTGCAATACCCTCAGAGCTGCTGGAAGTGATTGTGATCACTTCCAGCACTCTGTTAGACAACTGACGTACCAGGTACGTCCATTGTCATTAACTGCTTGTTAATGCATGACGTACCTGGTACGTCAGTTGTCATTAAGGGGTTAAAGGGACATTGAACCCAATTTTTTTTCTTTCATGATTTAGATAGAGCATGACATTTTAAGCAACTTTCAAATTTACTCCTATTATCAAATTTTCTTCATTCTCTTGGTATCTTTATTTGAAATGCAAGAATGTAAGTTTTTTTGGTGAACAACCTGGGTTGTCCTTGCTGATTGGTGGATAAATTCATCTACCAATAAAAAAGTGCTGTCCAGAGTCATGAAACAAAAAAAAAACTTAGATGTCTTCTTTTTTAAATAAAGATAGCAAGAGAACGAAGAAAAATTGATAATAGGAGTAAATTAGAAAGTTGCTTAAAATCGCATGCTCTATCTGAATCACAAAAGAAAAAAATTGGGTTCAGTGACCCTTTAAGTAAGCGTAACCCAGGTTCTGAACCAAAAATGGGCCGGCTCCTAAGATTTACATTCCTGCTTTGTAAATAAAGATAGCAAAAAAAAAAAAATTGGTAATAGGAGTAAATGAGCATATTGCTTAAAATCGCATGCTCTATATGAATCATGACAGAAAAAATGTGGGTTTAGTGTCCCTTTAAGTAAAAGCTCTGAAAATAAACTATTAAGTGCTTATCTATGTACAACCTGGGACTTCATACTAGCTCACAGGGAACACTCTCACAGAAAAAGTCAGTTTATTCAGCACAGGAGCATCCATTTTTTACAAATACTGTAATACAATTTTAGAAACATAATACTCTTCAGATAAAACAGAAATGTTTTGAGTATCATGCACCTTTAAGCACTGCATTGCAAAAGATGTGAATATATTAAATAAAGGGTTTAAACACAATAAAAAAAGGCATTTTTAACCATTTTTTTTAAAAATGTTGTTTGCAGTTCAGGAATATACACCTTGAAAAGTTTCTTTAGTATTGTTTACCCTATCTCCTTTATAGTAACCAGTTAGGAAATAAATTAGTTTCTACACAGATTAAATGATCACTGTTTAGAATGTTACATTGCAGAAATAAAGGCTCATAACACAAAGGACTAGATTACAAGTGGATCGTTATTTATCGCTTTCATGAAAGCGATATTAGCGTTCCACTTTGTAATACCAGTGCATGATAAAGTTTGCCACAATGCGAACACAAGCTCACATTTGCATTGCTAGGAAGCATTGCGCTCATGAGAGCGAGCTTCCATAGGTTCCTATGGGAACCTCATTCTGATGCGGTCACAGACCTCCAGCAAGAGGGTAAGTCGTGCAGTGATGGACATCAATCAAATATATATGTATATGCTGATATACATAAATATTTATGTATTAATATGTGTATATTAAGCATATACATATATATTCATTGGGAACACATAGTTCCCATTGACTGCAATGGAAAGGCACATCCCACTCTCACCAACTTTAACCACAAAATACTGCCGAGTGCAGTAATTATATTAAAAAAAAAAGATGCTGACATCTTTTTTTTATTTTCTTTATAAACTACACTAGACAGTATTTTGGGTGCTTTTGGGGCAGATTTATAAAATTAACCAGAGATTCGATCTCTGGTTAATTTTATAAGCACTAATTGCTTGCGGCAGCAATAACCAGCCACTTGTAATGGCTGGTTAATTTGCCCGTTTGTTGCGGGAGCGGGATAATTTAGCACTTCACAATCTAGCCCAAAATGTCTGACTTTGTTACTCTTAACCTATAATAATGCTGGATTTTAAGCAACAGCAGTGAGTGAATGTGAATTAGTAACTCTGATATTGGCTCCTCCTTTTCCACATTTGAAATATGTTGATATTAGTGGTCCAGGATCACAATTGTTATTGAATTAGAATGTTGTAAGGTTCAAAAAACTGTACAACTGTTTAGAGATAAATTACTTGAAAAGCAAACAAATTAAATAATAAAAGTACATTGTAAAGTTTTGTTGCTTTAGTTTTTTTAAATACACACAATTAAGCATACTTTGGGAAATAAAATGTTGAGTTTCACGCCACTTTATTAATACATTTGGGGCTTAGGGGTATATTTATTAATGTGCGAGCAGACATGATACGAAGTAGCGTATCATGTCCGCCGCACATCGATAAATGCAGACACCATACGCTGTTGGCATTTATCATTGCACCAGCAGTTATTGTGAACTGCTGGTGCAATGCCCCCCTGATGCAGATTTGCAGCCAATCGGCCGCTAGCAGGGGGTGTCAATCAACCGGATCGTATTCGATCGGGTTGATTTCTGCCCGCGGCCTCAGAGCAGGCGGACAAGTTATGGAGCAGTGGTCTTTAGAGCTTGATAAATTGGCCCCTTAGTCTCCTTTAAAGGGATATGAAAGTAAAATTTTAACTTTCATGATCTAAATAGAGCAGTTGTATGGGACTTTTCAATTTACTTCTATTTTCAAATCCACTTCTTTTTTCCGTTATCCTTTGTTGAAAAGCACTAGGCTCAGGAGTAGCAGTACACTACTGGGAGCTAGTTGGCATGGCAGCCATGTGCCCCTTGTCATCAGCTCACCAGCTCAATTAGATCCTAGTAGTTTATTGCTGTTCTGGAACTGACTTTAAATATGTGTTTAACGCTTTAGCAGGGGTTAAACACATAGGGCTTGATCACAATCTATTGTTTTATCATTATTTTCATGTAAACGGAAGCTGATGTTCCCTTTTCAATGTTCACTTGATCACATCAGACACATTTTTTTCATTTCCAGTTTGCTGAATAATGGTCCTCTATCTAACACCGCCAGTCCTCTTTGGCTGATCACAATCCAATTCTCAATAATGAGGGACATATTTATGGAGCCTTCGCTTATGGAATTCCATGATAAACACAGGGACAACAAAAGGTTTTAGAATGGAACACTAGTTTTGCTCATGGGCAAAACACAATGAAGTCACCCCGACATACTGCAGGACCTTTGGTCACCGAACAGATACAAATATCACCTGCTCAATCAATAATACAATAAATAGTGGTAATCCCCATACACTCTAGAAAACAATTCAATGTATTAACCTAACCAATAAAGCACTTAACAATCTCGCTCCCAACTATGTATCCTCCCTCATCTCTACATACTCCCAAAGCCATCTTCTTGGATCAACCTCTGACCTACGTCTTTCCACTCCTATTATCTTTATGTCCCTCTCACGCCTCCAAGACTTCTAACGTGTTGCTCCTGTCCTCTGGAACTATTTACCCCACTTCATCAGACTGTCTCCAACCTTGTATAGCTTCAGAGGATCTTTGAAAATCCACCTATTCAGTGAGGCTTTCCATCTCTCTGTTTTTCACCCTACCCAAAATAAATCTTGAATGGCCTGCCTCGCTGTGGCAACTACAATCCACGTGACAGTCTACCCCCAACCTTATGTCTCTGAACCCCCAACCTGTAGATTGTAAGCTGTTGGGGGCAGCACCCTTCTCCTGTACTAGTTTTGTTTAGTCTGTTATGTATTTGTATCTTATTACAAATCTTTCATTGTATACCCTTATCTCAGTACCCAGCGCTAAGGAAGTTGGCAGCATTATACATATAAATGATGATAATAATAGTAATAATAATAGTAAGCACATTTAAACTAATAAGCATTAGCCAAATCAATAACCCAACAAGTGCATATGCCCACAATACCAATAATGTCCTGTTCAAATCCCTTAAAAAGGCAAACACCCATATCTCTATGGTTTTAGAACACAACAGTTGAAATGCACATATTAGCGGTACGACACACAAACTGTGATGTAATTAGTAAACACAAAAAGAAAATCACCATTTTGTTTGCCCTTAATCCTGTACATTTGGTCTCCAAAACCAAAGACTAACAAGGCAGGGTAAAGATGTTGTGTGTTGTTTTCAGGAGGTAACAATTTGGATTTTAAGGTATATTAATACTTTGGGATTGTGATCACTGAAAAACACACTGCAATACCGGTAAAAAACTCATTATATGCTAAAAACAAGTGCAAGACTCTGATCAACCCCATAGTTATATGCAAGAAACAGTGCAGTAATAAAATGCTCTAGCACATCACAGGCTTCCTTGTTGCACTTGTATGTCTCTTTATGCCTTAAAAACAACAAGATAAAGAGATAGTGCAAAAAGATTTTTTAAACTAACTGTATAGCATTTATTTCAAAGCCAATATGTTGTAATGAACTGACAAATCAGGTGCAACAAATTAGATGTTGCTATACAAGCCTTTTGTATCAGAAATACTAATAATCCCTTGTGTAATTTACTAGGTAAGAAAAATCTTTTATTCAGATGTACACACCCACTTATCTATAAACAGTACAGATGCATAAGCTATATTATAAACCAATTCTAATGTAATCCTCAATATGTATAATTATGTGTAGTAAAAATAAGTTGAAATGTACATATATATATATATATATATATATATATATATGTATGTGTGTATGCAAATATATATATATATATATATATATATATATATATATATATATATATATATATATATTATATAGTTTTTAATATAAGTGATTAGATATACACAATTTTACAGCTCAGTGTTACAGCAAGATAAAAATATGGCATTGAAATGTCATGTTAAGCTGCAACACTATTAAAAATTGTTGCTGACATCAAACTACAAAACATTTTTGAAACCATAGTTAAAAAAAACACCAAAGTATCTTACCCCTTCGATTGGCATTCTGGCCTTAGGGAACAGCCTGTAATAAGAATCATTCTTTTCTTTGTGTTCTCTATTCCTCTTAAAGGATTCTTGGCCAAAAAGACCCCCCACTCTTCGTAAGGAATTTTTTCTCATAACACTTTGCCCACCTCTTATGCCATCCAATAGTCGTACCAAGAGCAAGTTGGTTGGCAGCTCTTCAATGCTGCAAAATACTGGCGTCCTGCATTCAGGGCACCTCAATTCCTTCCTTGCTTTGAATAACCTCTGCAGGCAGGGTTGGCAGAAAGTATGCTGGCAGGGCAACACCTTGGCTGTAACATCAAGCTTTCCAAGGCAAACTGGGCACACCAGCAAGTCAAGAACAAATAAATCATCCATCTTATTGAAGAAATTCAGCTGAACCAAATGGATCAAAATTGCATAGTGAAGTTACTAAAATAAAATAAAAAAGACATTACTTATGAGTCAGGGGAAAGCTTTATCTTTAAAGCAATCAAAGAAACAAAAATGTGAAGCAGAATTAAACCCTGGAAACATTAAAGAGCAATGCATCATCAGACAGTTTGCAGATGTGCACCTTAGTTTTTCAGCCCAGTATCAAGTGAGTCATTTGTGATTCACAAATACAATAGAATAAAATGCAGTGTTCTCATTACTTGGCTGTCAGAACCGAGCAGAATTTTAAAAGAATGGGAAGAATAAAGTGCAAAGGATATTTCTAAGAAGGGATTCAGAAATATTGACCATGCCATCTATGTTTTGAAAAAGACTCAGTGTATTTGCAATTCAGTTATTGATCAGTGAATCAGAAAGCCAAATAAAGGGAAGCTAATGCTTTTAAATCATAAAACCAAGATCTTTAGATATTTCTATAAATGTGGTTTATAAAGTATATCAATTTTTAAATAAATAAATACACATACACTCACATATTTCTAATACTGGGTATGACCCTTTTTACTCCTAGAACAGCCAGAATTCTTTGTGGCACCTGAAACAGTCCTTAGAAATTCTAGTCCATGTTAACATGATAACATTGTGCAGTTGCTGCAGATTTGTTGGCTTCACATTCAGGTTGCGAATCTTCCATTCTGCAACATTACAAAGATGTTCTATTTGATAGAGATCTGGTGACTGTGGAATACACTGAACCCATTATTATGCTTGTGAAACCATCTTGAGATGAAGTGTGCTTTGAGATATAGGGCTATTTATCTCTCCCACTCATGCCTTATTTCACTAGAAGTAAGTAGCGCACATATTACAAAAAAAGCCAAACTTGGAATATCATGACCACATTAACCTATTCCTCCATGGACTTCAACAGAGAGCAAAAAGTGGCGTAAAAACAAATAACGATCAGTTCGGCCTTCATTGGGCCTTGTCAGTGAGGTGTAGCCATATTCCTCTAAGCACACTGAGCATGGAGTCCACCTCTGGTTGCCCCTTTATCCATTAGCAAGACTTAATACACGAAGTGCACTCACAGGAACAAACAATCAGCTTAATCACATTGTTCAGCAACAATAATCAGGTAGATTGAGACATTTATAGGGAGAGACTACCCATATGCTAAATCACTTGAAAATGATACAACATAACTGTAAAAAGATGACAATAAAATATCATCAATTTCAAGTGCTTCAACATTTGGTTACCATGTCCCTTTAAACAGTACACAGTTGGTATAAAAGGGCCATATGAGTGGTAAATAAATAATCTGCAAAACAGTACACCGCAACCACCAAACCATTACTCTAAACCACTGACAAATAAAGTTTTATCAATTAAAATCCTTGGGGGTATCTCTCTCTCTCCCTCTTTATCTATCTATCTATCTATCTATCTATCTATCTATCTATCTATATATATATTTCTGCTAGATAAGCTATTATTATTAAATAATTGTAAATAGGCGTACAACTAAAAAAGATTGCTCTTCCCTGTGTTTTTGTGAAAGGGTTACTGCTTTAAGAGAATATCATCAATAGTAGTGTATCACAACTTTTATAACCACATTCATACTAAATCGTTATTATTTTAAACAAATAACCATTCATACCAACAGTTGCTATTTAAAACCACCCTATACCTGAATAATTCACAGAATGGTAACTGTACCTGTAAGTAGATAATGAGACTACTGCAACAGACAGACAAATAAATATCAGCAAGGCCCCTTCGATCCGGGAGCCACTTTTATTCCTAGTATTACAATAAGCGTCTGAACTGCCGAGTATCAAGTGCACAAGTATCCATACAGATTAAATCATAGGATTCAGGTAAGCTAGTTAAAACCGGAGAGACAGAGCTTCTCCTAAGGACCCAGGGGAATCCCGATTGAATCCGCCTTAAGACCGCTGCTTCTTAACTTAAGTTTCTGGCGAGCCTGAAGGCTCGCATGGAAACAGCAGCTCACGCTGCTTCTTAAAGAGGCCCCTATATGTTAATGGAAGAATCGATCGTATTACGAGTTGAAAGAAAACGTGATCGCTTGAGCGCAATCACAATTTATGCTAGAATGATTACTGCGACCTCAGAGCTCTGGTTAACTGTATTGCAAAACAATAACTGTCACAAAACACATAAACAATACAGTACAAAGTACAATTACACTCATAATAACACCATCTAATTAAAATTATTCCAAAAGTTATAAGGGCTCAAAATATGAGATCTCAGGTGTTGGGGGGAAAAAAGGCAAGAAACGGGGTTTTAACATAGACATACATACATATACATGTCTAGAGATGTATATGTATGTATGTGTATATACAGTATATATATATATATATATATATATATATGTTTACATATGTATTTATATATTAATATGTGTATATATTTACAGACATATAAACACATAAATACACATATATAGACATATATATATAAGTGCTTTGGAGCCCTTTACTGTTAAGTAGATGAAAACATTTTAAAGTATATTTATGCAATATTCATATTTAATAAAGAATTTAACAATGTATTTAATGTAAATGTTTCACATTTCAATGTTCTGTATGTGAAGAACATTGGAATGTGAAATATTCATATTTTCATTTTGGGTTAGCACACTTGACAATAGGTGATCGGGTTTGCGCGAGAGTCAGGTGTTTTTTCACACTTTTTTTGCTCCATTGACTTGAACGTGAGCTCGCATTTGATATTCCAATTTCGGCTTTTTTGCTTTATAAATATATATTGGCTAGTAGTTATTTTATAAACACTATATTGTATTGTAGTTTCGAGCTCCAGGGACCAGCCTAGAGTGATCACAACTCTGACCTTTGGTTTTAGAAGGTGTTCCCAAGTCCAAATCAAGTCTTGAGTCATTTATGTCTAAGTCGCAAGTCTTTTTTGATTATGTTGATTCGAGTCACAAGTCATCAAATTTGGGACTCGAGTCCAAGTCAAGTCCTAGTCATGTGACTCAAGTCCACAACCCAGATGAATTTATCTGAACAAGAAGGCCCCTCAGCAGCCTACCTCTAATTCAACAAGCATTTTTTTAAGTTAGGTTTCATGACTTTTAATTGCTTAAAATTAACTTCACAAGGAAACTTCAGCTATGCTAAGACCACTGCTATATTATGGTTACACCCTTGAAGAGCTGGAAAAACCCTCTCGCTTGAAATTAGAAAATAAGATATTATAGATGTTTGTTTACAAAGGCATTTAGCATTCCATGAATTGTTATTCCATTTGATCTTATCTCTTTTTTCATTAAAATTGCAAAAGTCTTTGAGACAGGCTAGAAGATGTATTAATTCTTGCACATCTTTGTAAAGTCACCACACTGGCATATACAGTTGTAAATAGATACATTTAAAAATAGTCTGGATAAATTTCTGTATATAAACAAAATTCATGGATATGATTGCTAGTATTAAATGGGTCACATTTTAATGGGGTTATTTAAGCTTAACTGGAGCTTTTTGTAAGTATTTTAGATTTGTATAGGTTGAACTCGATGGACTTCAGTCTTTTTTCAACCTTATCTACTATGTTACTATGTTACTATGTTACTATGTTAAATACTGCAATTAATTGTATTTATTCAATGTCGATTTTCACAATAAAAGTTAAAATATAACAAGTTTACCCTACTTGAATTATATACAGAAAGTAGTAACCACCAATCAGAATAGCGATCACCATTCCTAAAATGACATGGTGTGCTAGTGTAGGATAATGTATTCAAAATCCAATATTTGTCTTAAATGCACAGTGAAATAGTGAATAAAGTTTAGGAGGGAGAGGATTAATGATGAAATTGTTTTTACTGAACATAAAGCTGTCTTACATAAATAAAAACAGGTGTTACGTTTGTATCAGACCTAATTATTAACCACACCCATTGCATAAATGTTTATATAAAATGTATCCCACAGTTAGAATCAAAATAACATACAGCAAATAAGATACACAGACATTGTTATTTCATTTAGTCTGTGTCAAAAAAGCTAAAATTCACAAAGAGTAAAAATTACACATTTCACTACCTTAGCTTACCTTATATTAAAACATATATATATAACAGATTAAAAAAATGAAAACAATTGTATATATATATATATATATATATATATATATATATATATATATATATATATATGTGTGTGTGTATGTGTGTGCATGTATATGTATATATATATATATATATATATATATATATATACTGTATATATGTGTGTGTATGTGTGTGCATGTATATGTATATGTATATATATATATATATATATATATATATATATATATATATATACTGTATATATGTGTGTGGGTGTGTGTAAAGACAGTTGGGTCACAAAACAAAACTGTTTGACAACTGCAACCTAAATAGTAGGTTAGGATACTGAAACATCACTATATTTATGTAAAAACATCACAAGAAGATGTATTATATATAAATATATTGAAAACGAATCTTTGGTTGTATTAGGACTTTATGATAACAACACAACATGTCTTTAATCAGAATAGCTACAAGTTTGTATTTATACATATGCCCTATTGTTTTTTATATATTATATAATGAGCTAGATTACAATTGGAGAGCTAAAATTGACCTCTAAAATGTCCCCTTATTGACCTCAAAATAATATGTGATGTCCCTTTTTAAAAAACAAAAAATGTAGTTTTTTATTTTTTAAACTGCACTAAGCAGTTTTTAGGTGTTAAAGTGTGCGGGTGTGGGGTGCCTTTACATTGCGGTCTATGGGGACTGTGGGTTTCCAGTAAATATATATGTATATGCTTATATACATATATATTTATGTGTTTAATGAATAGTCTAGTCAAAATTAAACTTTCATGATTCAGATAGAGCAAGAAATTTTAAGCAACTTTCTAATTTACTCCTGTTATAAATTGTTCTTTCTTCTCTTAATATATAACCAAAAACGGGCCGGCCCCTATGCTTACATTCCTGCTTTTTCAAATAAAGATACCAAGAGAACAAAGAAAAATTGATAATAGGAGTAAACCAGAAAGTTGCTTAAAATCGCATGCTCTATCTAAATCATGAAAGTTTAATATGTGAATATATACATATAAACAAATAAATATATATTTATATATACATATATATTTATATCTGCTACCCATCGACTTACCTCCTTTGCAGCGCTAGTTCTCATGCCGTGTCTAACGGCATGAGAACGAGGATCCCTTTGGAGCCTATGGAAGCATGCTCTTGTGTGTGCAATGCTAACGTGCAATGCGAATAGGAGGTCGCGTTCTCATTGCACCTCTTGCATTTGCGTGCGCTGGTATTACTAAGTTGAGAGTAAATATCGCTTTCACGGAAACAATATTTTGCGCTCAACTTGTAATCTTGCCCAACATGTCATAACTTGCTTCTGCAACACATTTTACCCCTTCTGTTAAATATCTATATTTATGTTTTGTGCTGATTCCAAAGGTTAAGCCCACATGTTTAGATGATTTTGTTGCAGATAAGTCTTTCTTAATATTATTTTCATCGCAAAAGGGGATATAGGTATGATAAATATATGGTACATTCACAATGTACTTTTTCTTTAGGTTCTTTACAACAGAAATAAAAGCCACTAATGTAATAAAAAAAGAGTAAAGTAGGAACAGGGATGGTGTACTGGCAGCCAGTAGGCAACATTTGGCCCTCTGCATTCGTCAAGAAGGTCCTGGGTATAAGCAGAATCCAGAATGTGTCTTATAGTTTTGTGGCCCCAGGAAAAGCAGAACTAAAAATGTGGGCTTTGGGAATCTCTTATCGGTGACCAAAAAAAGTTGTCACAACCAAAAAAGTCCTCAAAACAGCGTGTACACTATGACTCTATCTAAAACTGGGCCTGTGCTACTGTACTATATTATTATTTGTGTGTTTCATAGCCATAATTTTACATGCAGCCCTTAAGGCTTCTAAAATATTGATCTTCAGGCTACATATGTTAGGAGGTAGGTCACCTCTGCATTACATCATCTATTTTCAAGACCATAATAAATCTCTGCCCTCTAATATCACCAACCATTGGGTCAATTTCAACCATTCCTAGTCAAACACAGCCAAGATTGTTAACACACATGGCATTTGATCTGTATTTTTCCACAATCGCACTCACATCTTGGATATCACTATGCTGCCAATGAGACTTAAAGGGTGCTGATGTAGACAGTGGACTCTTCTTACCTCTTCAAGTCATCCCAAATAACATGTAATGTGTCCACGGCACCAACTTCATATAAATCATGCATTACATGATTCAGGGTGCACCCAAAACTTTGCATGATTTTTTTTAAAAAAATGATCCAATAAAGGATAAGTTTTATATGAAGTTGTTGCTGTAGACATTACATGTTCATATTGGGTCCAAGGAAAAAATGTACAATGTTTCAGGCCAACACTAGGCCATTACATGACTAAGAGCCTAGTGTTGGCCTGAAATGTTGTACATTTTTCTCTTTTGGATGACTTGAAGAGGCTGGGATCTATTGTTTGATACTACAGATGAGGACTTAGCAAGTCTGTGATTCCATGCCCCAGTGACCAAGAGTGTGCTGTTTTCCACTATTTTTGATAATAATTACTGGTAGCCCTCCTTTGCACAGATTCCAGTTTGTCTATATCCTTCTGGAAATACGGCCTCCAGAACTGCACACAATACTCAAGATGAGGCCTAACTAATGATCTAAAAAGTGGCATAAGAATCTTACTATTTCTGCTGCAAATACCTCTACCAATACATCCAAGCATTCTGCTGGCCTTACTCACTGCAATACTACATTGTTTACTAAATTTTAAATCATCTGAAATAATAATTCCCAAGTCCTGTTCCTCATTTGTAACAGTCTGAAATTAACGTTTGGATATCTCTTCCCTGAATGCATAATTTTACACTTTGCAGTGTTAAACTTTAGATCCCAGTCATTTGTCCAATCCTCCAATTTTATATATCGCTTATCATTTTTTCTACCCCCCCTGGAATATCTACTCTATTACAAATGTTTGTATCATCTGCGAACAGACATACTTTCCCCGGTAGCCCTTTGCTGATATCTCTGATAAATAAGTTAAAGATAAAGGGCCCCAGAACTAACCCCTAATGAACACCACTATTAACAGCCCCCTCAGCTGAATGTACTCGATTTAATAAGACACTCTGTTTTCTAACCTTAAGCCAGCATTCTACCCAGTTCACAATTTGTAAGTCTAGACCAAGGATTTACAATTTGTGAATTACATTTGCTATTCTTCGACCATCTGGAACAACTCCTGTCAATAGTGACTGATTAAACAGATCAGTTAATGGGGCAGTTACCATTTTTTGTAGCATCCCTTAATATAGACATTTTACAGAAGTAATCACTGAGACAGTCTGCAATTTGCTTATTGTCTTCCTTCTACTATTCTATCATCAACTGTTTTAAATTTTACTATTCCAACCTTAGTTTTTCTTCTTTCAATGATATATCTAAAGAAGGTTTTGATCTTTTTTTTTTACTGTCTTTTTTTGTTGGTGTCTCCATATTTGCATATCATCATCTGACTGTACGTGTCTGTAATTTTTATAACCTATTTTTATTGTCTTTACAGTATGTGCTACTTCTTTGGAAAACCATATTGGTTTCCTCTTTCTTTTACTTTTACCAACATGCCTTATACAGTGTGTGGTTGCATATAAAATGGCCCCTTCAAAAATTACCACGTTCTTGATCCCCCGTAATAAGAGTTTGTCATTTTAAATAGTTGTTTAGGTATTCTCCAATGTATTAAAAAAATAAAAGAAGGAGAGAGCGGACGCAGCTTATCTCATTTTCTATAATAAGGTTTTAACTGTTTTCACACTCACACTGAGGGAATATACAATTGTGTTGAATATATGTTTTAATACATTTTTAAAATGGTGTATGTGGCTGTATTGCACATGCACAAGTTAATTGAATTATTTCTAATCATCTTGAAATATTGTTAAATATGTTGAAAAGTCCAGTTATCAACATCTTCTGTGTGTTGAATTTGATGTGTCCATTTTGTTGCCAAAATAAAGTTCAAAAGCTGTGATCAAGAGGATTGTAATCTCCGGAAGCCATTGCTGTCCATGCATCTTATGGATGACTTTCCCACTATCTGGTCAGATCTGATACAAACTTTTTTTATTGCAGAAATTGTATTATCGTTTGGATTGTAATCATTCAGATAAACAGATAGATAAACATGGATCGGGAGCCAAAAAATGCAGAAAAACAGGATGGGTAGGATTGGAGTTTACCCCATTATTTGTTAAAAGAGGTTACAACTTCATAAACTGTGGATGAACATTTATTAATTTTATTAACTTTTTATTGGTGGTATATTATTGTGTGTCATCTCTAGTTATAATTGTGTAAAAGAGGATATAGCCTATGATTATTTCTCTAGGAACACAAGCTAGAAACCCACTGACAATGTTGCGACAATATGAAAAGCACTCAATCTAAGAGGCAAGACACAATGTCTCATGCAAGCATAACCGTGTACATGCATGTATACAGACATGTGCACGTGCAGTATCACACACACATTGTACAATGCCTCACATACTCACTGGATACAATGCAGAACAAAATTATATATAGAATGCCCACATATAGTCTCACACTATGGCAACACATCTCAACCAAACTGGGGCAGCCTAATTCTAGGTCAGTTAAAAACCTGCTCAAGCTTGAAGTGAGTCACAGTTGGGTGGATGGAGCTATGGCTAAATATATAATTTTAACTACCATTATCCTACTGTAGTGAATTATATTTGAAAGAAAGTAAATTATAACAACTTAACATGTAACAGCACAAATTTGTTTAATACTGATTATGCTGTTAAATCATTAATGGTTACAAAAAAGTGAAATATATATTTATTATGTATATTATCAATCCCATAGGATAGAATTAATGTAATGTATTTGTCAAAGCTTTTACTGTGGTAAGTTTTTCTTTTTGTTCAACTAATATGTTTACTCCTTTAAATAAAAGCTTTAAGATATTTTCATTTAAAAAAAACAACATGCATAAAATATTTGCAACCTCAAAAAAGAAGTTTCATGTTTATATTAAATTATATTATAAACTGAAATAACTACTGCAAACATACAGAATAATTACTATGCTTTTTTAAGGTTATCTCATTATTACAAAAGTTCAGTTCAGACAATCTTTTCTAATAAACTCCTAAGCACTTTTTAATAAATCTAAAAAATCCCTTTAACTATTAAAACATTGTATGGATGATACAAAAAAGTAAAAAAATGATTATCAAGTAGTTATATGATCATTATAAAGAGTACTGAGCACTATAGCAAGAGGAAACTTATATTTGCATGAATAAATAATAATTAATAAAAATATTAAAGACAGAAAATTATATTAGAAAATTAGGGTAAAAGATTTTAAATTAGTCACAATTTCAGGTCTTCCCTTTAGTCATAAATGTTAAAAAGTGTTGCATTAAAAAAGTGGTAATTGATAACTGTATTATGGAAGTTGATTATTATTTTGCTTTTAAATTAAATATTAAGAATGTACTTATTTAAACTATTGACATTGTTGTGTTTATATAAAGCAATATTCTATATCATCGCTATTGCTATATGGAACAATTCTTTCATAATTTCTGACTGCAGTCCAATTAAATCAATTTGATGTTAATCCCATCTCTGTTTATGAAACAGTCGGCTCAACTCAATCTAAACATAATTCTTTCTGTACAAAAGATTTAACAGTAAGAAGTAAAAATGTTGAACAATACAGTCTATGCAAGTTAATGCAGACGTTCAGGTTCATTTTACAGCTAATAAAAACACTTTAAAAAAGCTTCTTGAAGCAATGCTCTTGTAGTAACTAACCTTGTGTCAGTAATCTGCAAATTCAAGGGGTATGAAAGACAAGTTAAAAGGTAATTCCAGCTTCATCCATCATGCTGCAAATATATAAAACACTTCCAGATACTCTGAGACTCTCTCTGACTCAGACCAACTTTTGCGCACAGCCCTTTTAACTCTTCTAGTTCTAGAATACATTTTTGGCGTGTTTCCCAATGAGGAAGTTGTAAAACTTGGATCTGTTCCTTTGAATGCTACATCGTTTTTTGGTTTTTAAGATTCCAAAGAACTAAGCAATAATCTCACCTTCCTGCCAGGATAATATCAATATAACAAGTTTCAACCTATGCAGTTCATCATTTTAAGAATTTGTTATAAATTGAAATTGGAATGCTTCCTAAAAAGGTTTCAGAATAACAAAGAATGTACTGTATTCACATGTATAATAATCATGCAGTAATGTACAAAGATAAATACTTTAAAACTTCTAGAAGGCATATTGTAGTGCCATAAGTGTGTAACTATTTCAAAGGATATAAAACCCAATTTTTTCTTTCATGATTCAGATAGAGCATGCTATTTTAAGCAACTTTCTAATTTACTCCAATTATCAAATTTTCCTTATTCTCTTGGTATCTTTATTTGAAAAGCACGAATGTAAGCTCATGAGCCGGCCCATTTTTAGTTCAGCACCTGGGTAGCGCTTGCTGATTGGTGGCACGTAATGTGTCTACATATATTTCTATTAACTTTGATGGGTAATTTTGATATATTTTGCAATACATAGTTATACTGTTATACTGATTTTTTTTAAACTAAACCATTGCTTTTCTTTATGCAGGACACACAACTACATACTTGGCTAGTTCTCTGGACTAAGAAAACCCTTATATTATGGAACCCACTTCTAGAGCTAAAATCACACCTGCAGATGCAGTTGAACATCCCACTGAACTCACTAAGCTCCATTAAAGACCCACCTAGGCAAATGGGCTTCTACCCAACATCCCAATAGATTACTTTTTTGTGATAAACAATATTTATTTTACATTACTCTTTTTGAGTGATTATCAATGTAGCTTTTTTGTACACAATTGCATTATATTACAAAGTACACAGTACATTTCCATGAAATGTGAATTAAATAATGAATCTAACGATTTACTTGACAAAAAGAGGACAGAACCATGAAGCATGGTCTTTGATTCAGAATTTTGAGTAGAATAAAGAATGGTCAACTTCTTTTTCCAAGATCAAGGTAGTTCAAGGTAGTAAAGTGCATATAGCAGATCATTCAAAATATAACAATAATCACAAATGGTAATCATTTTTCAATTTGGCACATGAAATTCCAATAACAATATTATTTTTAAAAAAAAATATAAGGGGGAAAACTATTTAACTCTAAACCGTAAAAATGCAAGCTTGTTTATACATATGGTATTATTCTAGATTATGAGAGGTGCTCTAAAAAAAATGATATCGCACTTGCGCTACAGTTAGCACAGCACTTGTAATCTAGGCGAAAAAGATGTGTTAATCGATGAAAGGTAATAGGTCCATAAGCTAGGTTCATAGATGCTTGCTATGCTGCCAGGGGGGTTGTTGTTCAGGCATGATCATGTTAGAAATTAATTGAAAATCATCTCATCTACCTCTTCTAGCAAATTACCAGTAGGCGTTCCTCCATTAACATATGTATTTAAATAACCCAATATACAATATGGGTGTTTTGAGGCGTGGTCAGAATTTTTCACCTAAACTGGGATTTAGCATGTGGGATTTGAAAAGATGTGTTTGCACGTGCGACATATCTTTCTATATAAATGCTGACAAAGGGTTGCAAGAACATTGTGTGCTGTACTTTTTGCATTTAACTGTGCTTTGCCTTTAAAAGGCCTAGGAGATCTAATTAAACCTTCATTTTTAGTAATCTTTATACATTCTCAATTTGTAGTATTTTGTTGCTTCTGTACTGAGCCACCTTAATACTAATCAGTTTTGTTTAAAATCTGACTCCTGAACTGATCTTTGTTTCTATGACTTTGATAATTGTAAAGGGACAATAACATCTAAATTAAACTTTTGTGATTCAGATATAGGTCCCCATGTAGTAAAAAGCTTGCGGACAAGCTTCTCATCTCGAGAAGTTGTCTGCTCACCTTCGCTACATAAGGGCAGCTGATGAACAGGACCCACTGCCCGTATGTATCATTACACGCTCAAGTCACCTGAGAGAAGTGGCTGTCAATTACTGAGAGTGAGCGAGCTCTCTGTGATTTCTCCTCAGCAGCTCATAGGTCTAATGACCACTGCTTCTTACATTGCGGGAAGCAGGCTCACATATGCAATCCTGCCCCCCAAGGACTCCAGAGCAGCTTTCACGGCTTAGTATGTGTAGCCCTTAGTGTGCAATTTTAAACAACTTTCCAATATACTTCAATTATCTCATTTGCTTTATTCTATTGATACCTTTAATTTAAAAGCATACCTAAGTAGGCTTAGGGACAGGAATGCACTACTGGCAGATAGCTACTAATTGTTGGCTGCACATATATTCACTTGCACATACACATTTGTTTGTTTCTACACAAGCTCTGTGTGATTTTGTACTCACATTTGTCAGTGCTGGTTTGACCTACACCCCCTGTACCCAATATTACCTTACTGAGTTATATGTGATATTAGTGGTCTCAGTTAACTTCGCCTATTCCATTCTCACGTTGCTGCTGATATATAATAGGTGATTTTACGTGTCCTTGTAATCTTTACCTATTTAAGAGCTCCATATATTTTACTTGTGCAAAATTTGTAAATTTCGCCTGGATTAGTTGACCAAACTTATATTAAAGTGAAGGTAAAGTTTTTGTACCCATCAATCCTATTTACAACCCTTTTAGTAACTTAAATCAAGTCGCTAGCTTTATTTTTGAAAAAACATTATTGATTTATGTAATTTTATCTCTATTTTTCTTACGCTTCCTTTCCGTTTCTCCTCCCATTCACAATTTCCTGGTTTAGGATACCTTGACGTATAGAGCGGTCCCACCCGCTCTATACGTGTATACTCAGCTCGTGCACATCGAGCATCGATTAACTGCGCATGCGCATCTTTTTTAGCCTGTCATCTTGCGCATGCAGTAATCCCGGCTGCTGCTCTAAGCTATGCCTACAATAAATAGGGGATAATGCGCATGCGTGAAGCGTGAACGCCCGTGCTTGGGAACTGCAATATAGAAACTGTTACGCATGCGCATCACGAAGCAGACATGATGACGTAAATTGACGGCCGCCTAACGGCCAGTGAATCAATTGGATGGCTGCACAATGTGATCTTTGTTTTAAAAAAAAATAAAATTGACGGGTTGTTTTTCGGATAGCCGAGTAGATGAGAATAACATAGGATATCGCAGGTAATATTAAGATTTAGAAATATTGATGAATTAAACATATTTATTTTCCTTGATATATTTAATTTTTAAGAATAGAGCGTTTGTATTTACCTTCACTTTAAGGAATACTTAATTTATATAGGCCTAGATTTGGAGTTTTGTCGGTAACGACCCGCGTAGCTAACGCCGGCTTTTTTCTGGCCGCACCATAAAAATAACATAAAGGCTGCGTTAGGCTCCAAAAAAGGAGCGTAGAGCATTTTTAACACAGCTTCAACTCTCGATACCAAGCGGCCAGCCTCAAAAACGTGCTCGTGCACGATTCCCCCATAGGAAACAATGGAGCTGTTTGAGCTGAAAAAAAACCTAACACCTGCAAAAAAGCCACGTTCAGCTCCTAACGCAGCCCCATTGTTTGCTATGCGGAAACACTTCCTACGTCTGCACCTAACACTCTAAAATGTACCCCGAGTCTAAAGACCCCTAACCTTACACTTATTAACCCCTAATCTGCCGCCCCTGCTATCGCTGACCCCTGCATATTATTATTAACCCCTAATCTGCCGCTCCGTAAACCGCCGCTACTTACATTATCCCTATGTACCCCTAATCTGCTGCCCTAACATCGCCGACCCCTATATTATATTTATTAACCCCTAATCTGCCCCCCACAACGTCGCCTCCACCTGCCTACACTTATTAACCCTTAATCTGCCGACCGGACCTGAGCGCTACTATAATAAAGTTATTAACCCCTAATCCGCCTCACTAACCCTATAATAAATAGTATTAACCCCTAATCTGCCCTCCCTAACATCGCCGACACCTAACTTCAATTATTAACCCCTAATCTGCCAACTGGAGCTCACCGCTATTCTAATAAATGTATTAACCCCTAAAGCTAAGTCTAACCCTAACACTAACACCCCCCTAAGTTAAATATAATTTACATCTAACGAAATTAATTAACTCTTATTAAATAAATTATTCCTATTTAAAGCTAAATACTTACCTGTAAAATAAATCCTAATATAGCTACAATATAAATTATAATTATATTATAGCTATTTTAGGATTCATATTTATTTTACAGGTAACTTTGTATTCATTTTAACCAGGTACAATAGCTATTAAATAGTTAAGAACTATTTAATAGCTAAAATAGTTAAAATAATTACAAAATTAGCTGTAAAATAAATCCTAACCTAAGTTACAATTAAACCTAACACTACACTAGCAATAAATTAATTAAATAAAATACCTATAATTATCTACAATTAAACCTAACACTACAATATCAATAAATAAATTAAATACAATACCTACAAATAACTACAATGAAATAAACTATCTAAAGTACAAAAAATAAAAAAAGAACTAAGTTACAAAAAATAAAAAAATATTTACAAACATAAGAAAAATATTACAACAATTTTAAACTAATTAAACCTACTCTAAGCCCCCTAATAAAATAGCAAAGCCCCCCCAAAATAAAAAAATGCCCTACCCTATTCTAAATTACTAAAGTTCAAAGCTCTTTTACCTTACCAGCCCTGAACAGGGCCCTTTGCGGGGCATGCCCCAAGAAGTTCAGCTCTTTTGCCGGTGAAAAAAAACATACAATACCCCCCCCAACATTACAACCCACCACCCACATACCCCTAATCTAACCCAAACCCCCCTTAAATAAACCTAACACTAAGCCCCTGAAGATCTTCCTACCTTATCTTCACCATACCAGGTTCACCGATCGATCCAGAAGAGCTCCTCCAATGTCCTGATCCAAGCCCAAGCGGGGGGCTGAAGAGGTCCATGATCCGGCTGAAGTCTTCATCCAAGCGGGGCAGAAGAGGTCTTCCATCCGATTGAAGTCTTCATCCAAGCGGGATCTTCTATGGTCATCCATCCGGAGCGGAGCGGCAGGATCCTGAAGACCTCCGACGCGGAACATCCATCCTGGCCGACGACTGAACGACGAATGACGGTTCCTTTAAATGACGTCATCCAAGATGGCGTCCCTCGAATTCCGATTGGCTGATAGGATTCTATCAGCCAATCGGAATTAAGGTAGGAATATTCTGATTGGCTGATGGAATCAGCCAATCAGAATCAAGTTCAATCCGATTGGCTCATCCAATCAGCCAATCAGATTGAGCTCGCATTCTATTGGCTGTTCCGATCAGCCAATAGAATGCGAGCTCAATCTGATTGGCTGATTGGATCAGCCAATCGGATTGAACTTGATTCTGATTGGCTGATTCCATCAGCCAATCAGAATATTCATACCTTAATTCCGATTGGCTGATAGAATCCTATCAGCCAATCGGAATTCGAGGGACGCCATCTTGGATGACGTCCCTTAAAGGAACTGTCATTCTTCAGTTGGACGTCGCCGGAAGAAGATGGGTCCACGGTGGAGGTCTTCAGGATGGAGCCGGTCGTCATCGGATGAAGATAGAAGATGCCGCTTGGATCAAGATGGTTGCCGGTCCGGATCGCCTCTTCTTCCCGGATAGGATGAAGACTTTGGAGCCTCTTCTGGACCTCTTCAGCCACCGGATGATGGATCGCCAGGCCCCGCTTGGGTTGGATGAAGATTTTGGAGCCAGGACGGATCGGTGATACCTGGTGAGGTGAAGACAAGGTAGGATGATCTTCAGGGGCTTAGTGTTAGGTTTATTTAAGGAGGGTTTGGGTTAGATTAGGGGTATGTGGGTGGTGGGTTGTAATGTTGGGGGGGGTATTGTATGTTTTTTTTTTACAGGCAAAAGAGCTGAACTTCTTGGGGCATGCCCCGCAAAGGGCCCTGTTCAGGGCTGGTAAGGTAAAAGACCTTTGAACTTTAGTAATTTAGAATAGGGTAGGGCATTTTTTATTTTGGGGGTCTTTGTTATTTTATTAGGGGGCTTAGAGTAGGTGTAATTAGTTTAAAATTGTTGTAATATTTTTCTTATGTTTGTAAATATTTTTTTATTTTTTGTAACTTAGTTCTTTTTTTATTTTTTGTACTTTAGATAGTTTATTTCATTGTAGTTATTTGTAGGTATTGTATTTAATTTATTTATTGATATTGTAGTGTTAGGTTTAATTGTAGATAATTATAGGTATTTTATTTAATTAATTTATTGCTAGTGTAGTGTTAGGTTTAATTGTAACTTAGGTTAGGATTTATTTTACAGTTAATTTTGTAATTATTTTAACTATTTTAGCTATTAAATAGTTCTTAACTATTTAATAGCTATTGTACCTGGTTAAAATGAATACAAAGTTACCTGTAAAATAAATATGAATCCTAAAATAGCTATAATATAATTATAATTTATATTGTAGCTATATTAGGATTTATTTTACAGGTAAGTATTTAGCTTTAAATAGGAATAATTTATTTAATAAAAGATAATTAATTTCGTTAGATGTAAATTATATTTAATTTAGGGGGGTGTTAGTGTTAGGGTTAGACTTAGCTTTAGGGGTTAATACATTTATTAGAATAGCGGTGAGCTCCAGTCGGCAGATTAGGGGTTAATAATTGAAGTTAGGTGTCGGTGATGTTAGGGAGGGCAGATTAGGGGTTAATACTATTTATTATAGGGTTAGTGAGGCGGATTAGGGGTTAATAACTTTATTATAGTAGCGTTGCGGTCCGCTCGGCAGATTAGGGGTTAATAAGTGTAGGCAGGTGGAGGCGACATTGAGGGGGGCAGATTAGGGGTTAATAAATATAATATAGGGGTCGGCGGTGTTAGGGGCAGCAGATTAGGGGTACATAAGGATAACGTAGGTGGCGGCGCTTTGCGGTCGGCAGATTAGGGGTTAATAAGTGTAGGTAGCTGGCGGCGACGTTGTGGGGGGCAGATTAGGTGTTAATAAATATAATATAGGGGTCTGCAGTGTTAGGGGCAGCAGATTAGGGGTACATAAGTATAACGTAGGTGGCGGTCGGCAGATTAGGGGTTAAAAAAATTTAATCGAGTGTCGGCGATGTGGGGGGACCTCGGTTTAGGGGTACATAGGTAGTTTATGGGTGTTAGTGTACTTTAGAGTACAGTAGTTAAGAACTTTATAAACCGGCGTTAGCCCAGAAAGCTCTTAACTACTGACTTTTTTCCTGCGGCTGGAGTTTTGTCGTTAGATGTCTAACGCTCACTTCAGACACGACTCTAAATACCGGAGTTAGAAAAATCCCATTGAAAAGATAGGATACGCAATTGACGTAAGGGGATCTGCGGTATGGAAAAGTCGCGGCTGAAAAGTGAGCGTTAGACCCTATTTTGAGTGACTCCAAATACCGGAGGTAGCCTAAAACCAGCGTTAGGAGCCCCTAACGCTGGTTTTCACGGCTAACGCCAAACTCCAAGTCTAGGCCATAGAAATTGTACATTCACTAAGATTACATTTTTTATTTTAATTACTTTTGTTTGCATTGTAGGTTTCTGATTAAGGCATTTAAGAAGAGTTCAGTTACTGAGCTCTATCTATTAAAGGGACAATAAACACTAAGGGCTAGATTACAAGTGGATCGCAAAATTATTGTACTCCCGTTTGCGGGAGCGCAATAATTAACCAGCCATCACAAGTGGCTGGTTATTGCTACCACAAGCTCGCAGTGGCAATTAGTGCTCCGAAAATTAACCAGAGATTAGATCTCTGGTTAATTTTCTAAAAGTGCCCCAAATGAAATAAAAATAAAGGGCATTGTAGTTTTTAATAAATAAAAAAGTAGCTTTTTTTAAAATTAAAAACAACTGCACTAGGCAGTTTTTTGGTTCTAAAGTTGGTGGGAGTGGCGTGTTACAAAAAAAAAAAAACGGCACTGAAAAGTGCCTTTACATTGCGGTCTATGGGAACTTTGTGTTGCCATAGACCGCAATGTAAATATATATGTACAGTATATGACTATATACATATATTTTTAAAAAAGCTTCCAATCACTTAGCTACTTAATCCCTTCACTGCATGAGGTTCTGATGCCGTCACAGGACCCTATAGAAGCTAGCTCGCGTTCGCATTGCGCTTAACTTTTAATAACAAAAAAAGAGCAAAAATCACATTGCGCTAGGATTAATTTACTTATATGCCAATAGGTTAAATGGAGGATTCCTCAAACTCCAAGCAGAATACTAGAAAAGACACAGTTAAGTCCTAAAAGAAACTGAACTGTAGAAAACCTGGCGCTGTTAGAAACAGCTTAAATAAGTAAAATAATATGAATGTAAATATCACCAGTATATCAGATTATATAGTCTGAAATCACAAAGAATCAATTGATGGAAAAACAGATCGCTATGAGAATTGTGTCAAAAATGGTAACAAATATTTATTAAGACAATGTGTTCAACATAAAAATATATGTCTAACAATTTTAAAACCTATGATGCACTGATCAGGCACTAAAAATGGCATAGTATCAAAAAAATGAAACAAAATGAAAATAAAACAAATAAATACAAATCCCTATATTCCAAACATAGGAAAGACAAACATTTATGTTTAAAAGGCTGCCAGAATGATGATCCCAGAGGAGCAGTCAAAATGGAAACCGGATCAGCTGAGGGTATGAACGGTCTGGAGCTGAAATAAGATCAAGACCCACATCAAAGACAGGAAAAGAGCCACAAAATTATGGTGTTCACTTTTACTTACACCATAAGTAAAAGCCAGTTCTGGGGCTTTGTCAAGCTTGACAAAGGCCCAGAACGGGCTGAAACGCGTTGCTCCGCCCACCAAATACCTGTCTCACAGGTGTACCTGACGAAATTACTGCCGACTGCGTTTGCTGCTCTCCCAAGCCGTCCTGCCTTTTGATTGAGTGAAAAACACGCTGCTTGAAAAAAGAGGACCGCGGTGACTATTGGGCATACACTAGAGAGAAAAAAAAAGAAAAAAGAGCCGGAGACTACAGAGAACCGTTATGGTGTAAGTAAAAGTGAACACCATAATTTTGTGGCTCTTTTCCTGTCTTTGATGTGGGTCTTGATCTCATTTCAGCTCCAGACCGTTCATACCCTCAGCTGATCCGGTTTCCATTTTGACTGCTCCTCTGGGATCATCATTCTGGCAGCCTTTTAAACATAAATGTTTGTCTTTCCTATGTTTGGAATATAGGGATTTGTATTTATTTGTTTTATTTTCATTTTGTTTCATTTTTTTGATACTATGCCATTTTTAGTGCCTGATCAGTGCATCGTAGGTTTTAAAATTGTTAGACATATATTTTTATGTTGAACACATTGTCTTAATAAATATTTGTTACCATTTTTGACACAATTCTCATAGCGATCTGTTTTTCCATCAATTGATTCTTTGTTATTTCAGACTATATAATCTGATATACTGGTGATATTTACATTCATATTATTTTACTTATTTAAGCTGTTTCTAACAGCGCCAGGTTTTCTACAGTTCAGTTTCTTTTAGGACTTAACTGTGTCTTTTCTAGCTTAACTTTTAATACCAGAGCACATTATTGTGCACTGGTATTACAAAGTGGAGTGCTAATATATCTTTATTTTTTTAGGTTGTTTCAGCAACAATTGTGATTAAATGTAGGTCAACATCTAATTAACTATTTCCACAGAGAGTTCTGCAAATTGTCATCAGGAGGTCAATACTAAATAAGCAATGTCAGGATTCACTTTCATTAACAAATCTGGCCCTAAATAAATCATTGCTTGAATGATGTATTCAGAGGAAAGCTTAAGGGATAGTCTAGTCAAAATTAAAGTTTTATGATTCAGATAGAGCATGCAATTTTAAGCAACTTTCTAATTTACTCCTATTATCAATTTTTCTTCGTTCTTTTGGTATCTTTATTTTAAAACGTTGGAATGTAAGCTTAGAAGCCAGCCCATTTTTAGTTCAGCACCTGAGTAGCGCTTGCTGATTGGTGTTTAAATGTAGCCATCCAATCAGCAAGCGCTAGCCAGGTGCTGAACCAAAAATGGGCCGGCTCCTAATCTTACTTTTAAGCTTTTTAAAATAAAGATACCAAGAGAACTAAGAAAAATTCTTAATAGGAGTAAATTAGAAAGCTGCTTAAAATTGTATGCTCTATCTGAATCATGAAAGTTTAATTTTGACTAGACTGTCCCTTAAAGGGCCATAATACCCAAATGTTTAAACACTTGAAAGTGATGCATTATAGCTGTAAAAAGCTGACTAGAAAATATCACCTGAACATCTCTATGTAAAAAAGAAAGATATTTTACCTCAAAAGTTCCTCAGTAGCCACATCCCATTGTAAAGGATTTCTAAGCAGCATATTAGTATGTCTGTCCTGGGACAGCTTAGGGGATGAGCCTCGTGAACTCTCATTATTTCCCTATTCAGCTTACTATGAAATCTGATGAGAGTTAAGTCAAATCTCATGAGATCACAGTAAAAGAGTTCATGACCTCAGCACTGCTGAGGCTGATTGGCTGCTGTTCATTTCTTATTTTTTTTTTATTTTTACCTGCAGCTGGGAGCAGGTGAAGTATAACTTTTTACACAGAATTTACTCTGCTCAACTGAGGGTATTGTGAGGTAAAATATCTTCCTTTTTTACATAGAGATGCTCAGGTGATATTTTCCTGTCAGCTTGTTACAGTTATACTGCATCAGTTTCAAGTGATTTAACATATGAGTATTATGTCCCTTTAAGCTTTCCTCTGGATACATCATTCAAGCAATGATTTATTTAGGGCCAGATTTGTTAATAAAAGTGAATCCTGACATTGCTTATTTAGTATTGACCTCCTTATTTTTGACTACACTATCCCTTTAGCCTGAAAATAATTTGTACATGAATTTTTAAAAATGATCAGCTAGATTACAAGTTTTGTGGTATGAGTGAAAAAGCAGCGTTAAGGCTCATAGCGCTTCTTTTTCACTACCGCTGGTATTACGAGACTTGCAGGTTTAGGGGCACCGCACACTTTTTTGGGCTTAACGCAAATTAACTTACGCAATTTGCGCAAAGTCTTTTTTTCAATGGGACTTCCATAGCGCTGATATTACAAGCTTTTTCTGGGAGGCCAAAAAAGTGAGCAGTACAGCCTATCCCGCAAGATTCGTAACGCAATCTAAAATCAGTAGTTATGAGTTTTACGCTACAAAGCTGTAGCATAAAACTAAATAACTAACGGCTAGATTTGGAGTTTGGCGGTAAAAGGGCTGTTAACGCTCCGCGGGTTTTTTTCTGGCCGCACCATAAATTTAACTCTGGTATCGAGAGTTCAAACAAATGCTGCGTTAGGCTCCAAAAAAGGAGCGTAGAGCATTTTTACCGCAAATACAACTCTCGATACCAGAGTTGCTTACGGACGCGGCCAGCATCAAAAACGTGCTCGTGCACGATTCTCCCATAGGAAACAATGGGGCTGTTTGAGCTGAAAAAAAACCTAACACCTGCAAAAAAGCAGCGTTCAGCTCCTAACGCAGCCCCATTGTTTCCTATGGGGAAACACTTCCTACGTCTGCACCTAACACTCTAACATGTACCCCGAGTCTAAACACCCCTAGCCTTACACTTATTAACCCCTAATCTGCCGCCCCCGCTATCGCTGACCCCTGCATTACACTTTTAACCCCTAATCTGCCGCTCCGTAAACCGCCGCCACCTACGTTATCCCTATGTACCCCTAATCTGCTGCCCTAACATCGCCGACCCCTATGTTATATTTATTAACCCCTAATCTGCCCCCCACAACGTCGCCGACACCTACCTACACTTATTAACCCCTAATCTGCCGACCGGACCTGAGCGCTACTATAATAAAGTTATTAACCCCTAATCCGCCTCACTAACCCTATCATAAATAGTATTAACCCCTAATCTGCCCTCCCTAACATCGCCGACACCTACCTTCAATTATTAACCCCTAATCTGCCGACCGGAGCTCACCGCTATTCTAATAAATGTATTAACCCCTAAAGCTAAGTCTAACCCTAACACTAACACCCCCCTAAGTTAAATATAATTTTTATCTAACGAAATAAATTAACTCTTATTAAATAAATGATTCCTATTTAAAGCTAAATACTTACCTGTAAAATAAATCATAATATAGCTACAATATAAATTACATTTATATTATAGCTATTTTAGGATTAATATTTATTTTACAGGTAACTTTGTATTTATTTTAACCAGGTACAATAGCTATTAAATAGTTAAGAACTATTTAATAGTTACCTAGTTAAAATAATTACAAATTTACCTGTAAAATAAATCCTAACCTAAGATATAATTAAACCTAACACTACCCTATCAATAAAATAATTAAATAAACTACCTACAATTACCTACAATTAACCTAACACTACACTATCAATACATTAAATAAACACAATTGCTACAAATAAATACAATTAAATAAACTATCTAAAGTACAAAAAATAAAAAAGAACTAAGTTACAGAAAATAAAAAAATATTTACAAACATAAGAAAAATATTACAACAATTTTAAACTAATTACACCTACTCTAAGCCCCCTAATAAAATAACAAAGACCCCCAAAATAAAAAATTCCCTACCCTATTCTAAATTTAAAAAGTTACAAGCTCTTTTACCTTACCAGCCCTGAACAGGGCCCTTTGCGGGGCATGCCCCAAGAAGTTCAGCTCTTTTGCCTGTAAAAGAAAACATACAATACCCCCCCCCCCAACATTACAACCCACCACCCACATACCCCTAATCTAACCCAAACCCCCCTTAAATAAACCTAACACTAAGCCCCTGATGATCTTCCTACCTTGTCTTCACCATGCCAGGTTCACAGATCCGTCCTGGCTCCAAGATCTTCATCCAACCCAAGCGGGGGCTAGACATCCACTGAAGAAGTCCAGAAGAGGGTCCAAAGTCTTCCTCCTATCCGGCAAGAAGAGGACATCCGGACCGGCAAACATCTTCTCCAAGCGGCATCTTCTATGTTCTTCCATCCGATGACGACCGGCTCCATCTTGAAGACCTCCAGCGCGGATCCATCCTCTTCTTCCGACGACTAGACGACGAATGACGGTTCCTTTAAGGGACGTCATCCAAGATGGCGTCCCTCGAATTCCGATTGGCTAATAGGATTCTATCAGCCAATCGGAATTAAGGTAGGAATTTTCTGATTGGCTGATGGAATCAGCCAATCAGAATCAAGTTCAATCCGATTGGCTGATCCAATCAGCCAATCAGATTGAGCTCGCATTGTATTGGCTGATCGGAACAGCCAATAGAATGCGAGCTCAATCTGATTGGCTGATTGGATCAGCCAATCGGATTGAACTTGATTCTGATTGGCTGATTCCATCAGCCAATCAGAAAATTCCTACCTTAATTCCGATTGGCTGATAGAATCCTATCAGCCAATCGGAATTCGAGGGACGCCATCTTGGATGACGTCCCTTAAAGGAACCGTCATTCGTCGTCTAGTCGTCGGAAGAAGAGGATGGATCCGCGCTGGAGGTCTTCAAGATGGAGCCGGTCGTCATCGGATGGAAGAACATAGAAGATGCCGCTTGGAGAAGATGTTTGCCGGTCCGGATGTCCTCTTCTTGCCGGATAGGAGGAAGACTTTGGACCCTCTTCTGGACTTCTTCAGTGGATGTCTAGCCCCCGCTTGGGTTGGATGAAGATCTTGGAGCCAGGACGGATCGGTGAACCTGGCATGGTGAAGACAAGGTAGGAAGATCATCAGGGGCTTAGTGTTAGGTTTATTTAAGGGGGGTTTGGGTTAGATTAGGGGTATGTGGGTGGTGGGTTGTAATGTTGGGGGGGGGGTATTGTATGTTTTCTTTTACAGGCAAAAGAGCTGAACTTCTTGGGGCATGCCCCGCAAAGGGCCCTGTTCAGGGCTGGTAAGGTAAAAGAGCTTGTAACTTTTTAAATTTAGAATAGGGTAGGGAATTTTTTATTTTGGGGGTCTTTGTTATTTTATTAGGGGGCTTAGAGTAGGTGTAATTAGTTTAAAATTGTTGTAATATTTTTCTTATGTTTGTAAATATTTTTTTATTTTCTGTAACTTAGTTCTTTTTTATTTTTTGTACTTTAGATAGTTTATTTAATTGTATTTATTTGTAGCAATTGTGTTTAATTAATTTATTGATAGTGTAGTGTTAGGTTAATTGTAGGTAATTGTAGGTAGTTTATTTAATTATTTTATTGATAGGGTAGTGTTAGGTTTAATTATATCTTAGATTAGGATTTATTTTACAGGTAAATTTGTAATTATTTTAACTAGGTAACTATTAAATAGTTCTTAACTATTTAATAGCTATTGTACCTGGTTAAAATAATTACAAAGTTACCTGTAAAATAAATATTAATCCTAAAATAGCTATAATATAAATGTAATTTATATTGTAGCTATATTATGATTTATTTTACAGGTAAGTATTTAGCTTTAAATAGGAATCATTTATTTAATAAGAGTTAATTTATTTCGTTAGATAAAAATTATATTTAACTTAGGGGGGTGTTAGTGTTAGGGTTAGACTTAGCTTTAGGGGTTAATAAATTTATTAGAATAGCGGTGAGCTCCGGTCGGCAGATTAGGGGTTAATAATTGAAGGTAGGTGTCGGCGATGTTAGGGAGGGCAGATTAGGGGTTAATACTATTTATGATAGGGTTAGTGAGGCGGATTAGGGGTTAATAACTTTATTATAGTAGCGCTCAGGTCCGCTCGGCAGATTAGGGGTTAATAAGTGTAGGTAGGTGTCGGCGACGTTGTGGGGGGCAGATTAGGGGTTAATAAATATAACATAGGGGTCGGCGATGTTAGGGGCAGAAGATTAGGGGTACATAGGGATAACGTAGGTGGCGGCGATTTGCGGTCGGAAGATTAGGGGTTAATTATTTTAAGTAGCTTGCGGCGACGTTGTGTGGGGCAAGTTAGGGGTTAATAAATATAATATAGGGGTCGGCGGGGTTAGGGGCAGCAGATTAGGGGTACATAAGTATAACGTAGGTGGCGGTCGGCAGATTAGGGGTTAAAAATTTTAATCGAGTGGCGGCGATGTGGGGGGACCTCGGTTTAGGGGTACATAGGTAGTTTATGGGTGTTAGTGTAGTTTAGGGTACAGTAGTTAAGAGCTTTATGAACCGGCGTTAGCCAGAAAGCTCTTAACTCCTGCTTTTTTCAGGCGGCTGGAATCTTGTCGTTAGAGCTCTAACGCTCACTGCAGAAACGACTCTAAATACCAGCGTTAGAAAGATCCCATTGAAAAGATAGGCTACGCAAATGGCGTAGGGGGATCTGCGGTATGGAAAAGTCGCGGCTGAAAAGTGAGCGTTAGACCCTTTAATCACTGACTCCAAATACCAGCGGGCGGCCAAAACCAGCGTTAGGAGCCTCTAACGCTGGTTTTGACGGCTACCGCCGAACTCTAAATCTAGGCCTAAATAACTAAAGTGTTAAAAAGTACACTAACACCCATAAACTACCTATTAACCCCTAAACGGAGGCCCTCCTGCATCGCAAACACTAAAATAAAATTATTAACCCCTAATCTGCCGCTCCCAACATCGCTGCCACTATAATAAACATATTAACCCCTAAACCGCCGCACTCCCGCATCGCAAACACTAGTTAAATATTATTAACACCTAATCTGCCCCCCCTAACATCGCCGCCACCTACCTACATTTATTAAACCCTAATCTGCCGCCCCCAATGTCGCCGCCACTATACTAAATTTATTAACCCCTAAACCTAAGTGTAACCCTAACCCTAACACCCCCTAACTTAAATATAATTAAAATAAATCTAAATAAAAATTGCTATCATTACCTAAATAATTCCTATTTAAAACTAAATACTTTTATTTAGAGCTTGCATTCTATTGGCTGTTCCAATAAGTCAATAGAATGCAAGCTCAATCCTATTGGCTGATTGGATCAGCCAATAGGATTGAAGCTCAATCCTATTGGCTGATTGCATCAGCCAATAGGATATTTTCACCTTTAATTCCGATTGGCTGATAGAATTCTATCAGCCAATCGGAATTCAAGGGACAACATCTTGGATGACGTCACTTAAAGGAACCTTCATTCGGGAAGAAGACTTCGATTGAAGAGGATGCACCGCGCCGGACGAGTTGAAGATGGAGCCGCTCCGCGTCCGAAGGATGAAGATAGAAGATGCCGTCTGGATGAAGACTTCTGCCCGTCTGGAGGACCACTTCTGCCGGCTTGGATGAAGACTTCTCCCGGCTTCGTTGAGGACTTCTTGCCGCTTGGATGAAAACTTCTCCCATCTTCGTTGAGGATGGATGTCCGGTCTTCAAAACTGTAAGTGGATCTTCGGGGGTTAGTGTTAGGTTTTTTTAAGGGTTTATTGGGGGGGTTTCATTTTTAGATTAGGGTTTGGGCAATTGAAAAAGAGCTAAATGCCCTTTTAAGGGCAATGCCCATCCAAATGCCCTTTTCAGGGCAATGGGGAGCTTAATTTTTTTATTTAGGATTTTATTTGGGGGGTTGGTTGTGTGGGTGGTGGGTTTTACTGTTGGGGGGTGTTTGTATTTTTTTTTTACAGGTAAAAGAGCTGATTTCTTTGGGGCAATGCCCCGCAAAAGGCCCTTTTATGGACTATTGGTAGTTTAGTTTAGGCTAGGTTTTTATTTTTTATTTTGGGGGGGCTTTTTTTTATTTTGATAGGGCTATTAGATTAGGTGTAATTAGTTTAAATATCTGATAATGTCTTTTTTTATTTTGTGTAATTTAGTGTTTTGTTTTTTTTGTAATTTAGGTAATTTTATTTAACTTAGGTAATTTATTTAATTGTAGTGTAAGGTTAGGTGTTAGTGTAAGACAGGTTAGGTTTTATTTTACAGATACATTTCTATTTATTTTAGCTAGGTAGTTAGTAAATAGTTAATAACTATTTAGTAACTATTATACCTAAGTAAAATAAATACAAACTTGCCTGTAAAATAAAAATAAACCCTAAACTAGATACAATGTAACTGTTAGTTATATTGTAGCTAGCTTAGGGTTTATTTTATAGGTAAGTATTTTGTTTTAAATAGGAATTATTTAGGTAATGACAGTAATTTTTATTTAGATTTATTTTAATTATATTTAAGTTAGGGGGTGTTAGGGTTAGGGTTAGATTTAGGGGTTAATAAATTTAGTATAGTGGCAGCGACGTTGGGGGCAGCAGATTAGGGGTTAATAACTGTAATGTAGGTTGCAGCAATGTTAGGGAAAGCAGATTAGGGGTTAATAATATTTAACTATTGTTTGAGATGCGGGAGTGCGGCGGTTTAGGGGTTAATATGTTTATTATAGTGGCAGCGATGTACGGAGCAGCAGATTAGGGGTTAAAAAGTATAATGTAGGTGTTGGCGATGTCGGGGGCAGCAGATTAGGGGTTAATAAGTATAATGTAGGTATTGGCGATGTCAGGGGCAGCAGATTCGGGGTTAATAAGTGTAAGATTAGGGGTGTTTAGACTCTGGATTTATGTTAGGGTGTTAGGTGTAAACATAAATTTAGTTTCCCCATAGGAATCGATGGGGCTGCGTTACGGAGCATTACACTGCTTTTTTGCAGGTGTTAGGCTTTTTTTCAGCCGGCTCTCCCCGTTGATGTCTATGGGGAAATCGTGCACGAGCGCGTAAAACCAGCTCACCGCAGCTTTAAGCAGCGCTGGTATTGGAGTGCGGTATGGAGCTCAATTTTGCTCTACGCTCACTTCTTGCCTGATAACGCTGGGTTTTTGTAAACCTGTAAAATCAGCGCTGTAGGGAAGTGAGCGGTGACAATAACGTGCAAGTTATTACCGCACCCCTCATACCACAAACTCGTAATCTAGTCGTATGTTAGTTGTTTAGATATTGAAAAAAATAAAGGTAAAGTTAATGTCCATAAAGCAGTGGGTGCCACCATATTATAACTTAGGCTACCTTTTCTGCTGAGGCCAATAAGGAATGGTTATAAATGGCTTACTACAGTGCGCAACCAATGACTGTGTGGAATGTAGCTTTGTCTGCACTTTAATGTTTAACATGAATTGGAAAGCCCACAATATTCAGAATTAAATTACAGGAAAGGAGAACAAAATAAATAATGAAAGTAGTTGTTTTACTACATGTAATTAAACCATTTTTATTCATATCTTGAGGTGTTTAATATCCCTTAAGTAGCGATTTTTGCCACGGAGTCTGTACGTACAATGGGCCCTTGGGTCATTATTATTATTTTACCCTCTTCTCTTGTTTTTTCACTGTGTATTAAACTAGCAGTACCCAAGTAAGGGTTCGAGGTAAGTGTGGCCACTCAGCAATTGATTTCAGCTTGGAGATATTATGGAACATCAATATTTCCACCTGATGCTGGAAAAGGTGTGTGCACGGCCAAAAAAGCCTTTTGCTTTTGTTGCATAATAACAAACGTGACAAATTAGTGAGGTGACTCAATACACAAGCAACAAAACACTGCAAACAGGTCTTCTTAAAGGCACAGCACACCTAAATAAAAAAAAAGCACAGCACACAATCCCCGTTGTGACATAATGTTTTTAAAGCATATTTGTGATGTTTGTATCCAGTGATTCTATGCTGTGGGAAGGTAATCTTTGTGAGATAGAAGCAGCTCCATGATTTCAATAAAGATCTCACCACTTGTTGCTTTAAGAGGGGTGAAAACATGTCTCTCACCATTTTACATTGGTAATGTATTTATTTATTTTTAGATTGTTACAGCAACAACTGTTATTGAATGTAGGTCAACATCGTATGATCTATTTCCACAGAGAATTCTGCAAATTGTCATCAGGAGGTCAATACTAAATAATCAATGTCATGATTCACATTCATTAACAAATCTGAAGATAATGTGGTCTGTGGCACCTGTGATATGGCGGCACTACAGCACATTTATGACCTGTCATTCACTTAGTGAAGCTTGAAAAGCAGGAATACAAATTTTCTCTGCTCCATCCTAATATAAGGCTTCTGATTGGTTGAATGTGCAGCTGGTGTGATCAGTCAGGTGGTACCTATGGTGGTGTAAAAACATAAGGCAATATGGCCTGGACCCTAAGACATGCTACGTGCATATTCATTGCCTTTTAAACTATAGTATTGTCTAATAGTAAAGGGGAAACATTTAAGAACATAGATGAATGTGCAAATAATATGACAATTTATTGCAGCTCTATTGGATAATGTTTCATGGTGATTAGAAATCCAGAAAAGCATTACTGGCCTCTAGTGGAAAATAGAAACAATATTTATGTAAGTAATAAACTGAAAGAGCAATTTCATTTTTTTTTTCAATATTTCTTTTGCACGAAGCTGGCAGTAACAAAAAGTTTCATAAACACTCATTAAAAAGTCTGTTATTTCTACAGGTTGTTAAATTTATACCTGTAATGTGAAATAGCCCTAAGTCTGTAAGCATAGAAAACATGCTTGTGATGATCTGCCAATTATTCTCTCTCTCTCTCCAAGAAGAATTGTACATTGCACACATTAAGCAGCAGATTTACCAAGTGAATTCTGTTTGTAATTTTTAATAATCAAACTTTTGATAAGCAACCACTTTTTCCTGAATTAAATCAGTGTTATTTTTTTAGTAATATAGGTCTAGATTACAAGTGAATCGCTAATTTATCGCGTGCCCGCAAACGGGCAAATTCGCCCTCTTGTGGGCACGCAATAAATAACCAGCCATTACAAGTGGCTGGTTATTGCTACCGCAAACAATTAGCACTCAAAAAATTAACCAGAACTCTGTTTTTTTTTAAAATTTACCCCAATTGCTCCCAAAATACAGTGAGTAGTGCTTATTAAAAATATTACACAATTAAAAACTATGCGCACTATATGTCTCGTAAGAGGGTAAATACGGGTAGGGGATATAGACAGTCAAATACTTGAAATAGTCCATTTCAGACTTCTTCTACCTTCCTCTTAGAGAGTGGCTGCAGCTATCCAAAGTGAATAATCCAAAGGGCATTCAATAAAGGCACTAGTGAAACAGGGAAAAAGAGGAGAAGCGCAACACACGCTACTAAGTGCAGATGTAAAAGTTGAAATTTATTTGCAGTCCTACACTAGTGGGCAAACACTTACAAGATAAAAGATTAAAAAAAAACAGCACATCAAACAAGTTATAGGGTGTGTAGCAGCACAATGGCCGGAGTTACCAATCTGCTCTTGTTTCCGTTCTGCGTCTGGTTGATCAGTCCGTGGCAGGTAAGAGTCGGTAATCCAAGTATTATAGTCCAATGTCACAACCCAACAAAAGCCGATATAATGACCATAAAATGAACATAAACAATCCCTCAGCTTCTTTCTCACTAAATCATCACTAGGAGAGAGAGCCTCCCTGGTATTGAGATGTGTGTATATAGCGTTTTCTCTACATACGTTTCATTCCGAATTGTCTGAACTTTTTCAAGAGTAACCGCTGTGTCTCTGAAGCTGCTTCTCAAACCCTGAAGCTGCACGCCTACCCGCTACGTCACCCAATCGCATGTTAACACGTAAGAGGGGGCGTGGCTACCAATCTGTGCTGCAACGGCGACCAGATGTAGAAGTGCATGTTACTATGACTCATAATTACACATTATGATACTTTGTACTAAAACTTATAAATGTTACATACAAAGGTAAAACTCCATATAGGGAACAGTATACATAAAATAAGGTTACATCTATACAAGAAAATTTAAAAAGTTAAAAAGTCTTTGAGCCCTTTTAAATTAATTTTGAATGTGTTTCGTGAAACAGTTAACCAGAGCTCTGAGGACACGGTAATCATTCTAGCTTAACAACTTGTAATACAAGCGGAAAACCTGACGCACACAAACACCTGCGATAAACCCCTTATTGCTTGTGCGTAACTATTAGCTCTCGACTTGTTGTAATATGGTCCTCAATGTCTAAGTGCAGGATACAGACCATAAGATAATCTTTACTGGAGTCATTAATACAGTGATTTAAATGATGGTTAGGTACAGCATACTGACAATAGTGAATATGGTGATTTGTTAATAAAGTCCTTTCAGTTATATTCTAATTACAATTTTTGTTGTTGTTAATATAATGGATGTGTGGTAGCCATTGTGTGACAAATACCAAATGATATGTTTTAGAATGTTGCACTCCAAACTAAAGGTTCATATTACAGATATCCAATGCTTTTTATGCAGTATAAGTCACCTTGTGTATTACATGTTTTTTTCATAATTATCACACTTTACAACATTCCCTATGTTAAAAAAAAGTGTCACCACATGTTAATGCAAATGATCAGGTTCTCCTAGCAATAGTTATTGTTATAGCATATATTTTATAGGGTACATTCTAAATAGAGGTTTAAAAAGCCTGAGTGTGGGGGCGGAGCTAACCGCTGAATGAAGAGGTAGTGGGTCCATTGAGCTCTGGAACACCGGAGAGCAAATTAACTACAAAAGCCTAGCCAAATTGATTTAATTGCTGGGAATTATATCATCTAACGTTGGAGAGGCGAAGAGAAAGCTAATCTACAGTTTTGATGACCGGATTTCGCCACCGCTGACTCACAACCTCTGAACCCAACATTACAGTATCTAAGCATGCTGTAAGGGCTGATTATACAAACAAGTGCCAGCCTTGTCTCCGGAGGGTTGGGGATCCACTCCGGAGACTGTCAATTGCTGAAATCGGAGGATTTTGAGGGACACATCCTAGCTCTGAATAACAGTGAGCTGACTGGGAAACGGCTGCCCGCAATCTCAGAGGAGAGAGCCGAGGGCGACTAAGAGGCGCTGGGTACAGGTAAGACTGCGGGACAGAAGTCTCGATAGTAAGGGAAACACAAAATTAGCCACAAAAACTGCTTGTTGCTCAAAGTATAGAGCGTTATAGAAAGACTTGGGCCCAGTGATTGCCGGGTGGAGGTAGAGCGGTAGGAGCTCAGTGTGAAAGACTTCCATACGTTATAAAATACTTGGAAAACGTAGCTCATATATAACAGAGGGGGATACTTCTTTCTTACATGTGTATAAGATTGGGGACTTTGCAATATCGGAATACAAATTTTGGCGTGAAAATCCGCCATTTTACTATTTTATTACGCAGCACTTTTATCTCACTTGCTGTTAGTGTGGGCTGCAGAACATTCAGCTAGAGACAGTGCGAGCTGCTTACGAACCTACAATGAGGAACGTTTAAAAAGCAAACAACAACGTTAACAGTAAAGCCCCAAACAGATACAGCAATTTAATCTGAGTTTAGTGTGTATGAAGAGAACCCGGTACACCACGTATTTACATTTCTATCCAAGCCCAGAGGCACAGATGAGAGACTTTCTTTGGCTCACAAACTGCTTTATTTTGACATCCAAATCCCATCCTCTTGTCTGATAATTAAGGGCCGCCTATGTTAACACATATTCTAACGGTCAGTAACTTGACCACTTCACAACATAACTGCAGTCAAAGTGTTTAACACCCAAGAGGTCCCCCTCCCCCTCACCTACCTACCTTAGATCAATCATACGTTGGAAGAAGATTACTACTTTCCGAAAAACAGTGTACATAGACATATACAGTCCAATTAAAGCACAAAGTGCTGGAAAAGTACAAAGGTGGTTTGGGTGAGGTGACTAAACTTTACTGAAGTGGTCGGGCGCACTTTCCCCCCTTTCCTGCTGTACTCAGGTGCAGCAGGTCATATCCATATTCCCTTTTCCGACTTGGTCCAGTGAGGACACTTTCCCTGGGGAGTGGCGTTAGCATATGAATCACCCTTGTGAGACACTCTTTAATCTACTCTAGTTATTACTCACGGAAGATTGTGTTTCATTAAACTGAGCTAAATAGGCTACACTATGCCATCTCACTAAAACCTTCAGATGGGGGAGGAGTGGGGGACCTTAACAGCCTTTATTCATGAGAAGTAGACAAACCTGCTTGGGGTGAGAAACCTTGAGATCTGGAAGGAGCAGCACAGAAGCAGAGTCTGCTAGACAGTGTTAATCCTAACCTAGTGCTATCAATATTCCTATTACTATAATCAGCCCTTTTTCTCTGAGTTAAGATGGCGCATTCTAACAGGAAAAAGCATCAACAAAGGCAGATAGAAGGTCCCAAACGCACAGTTGCAGACCACTTCAATAGCAGAATACTCTCAGACAGAGAGGGCTCTGACGAGGAATCCAGAGAATCACAAGTACTATACAAAGATACTTCGGATATAGGAAACACAACCAAGGGAAGACCATCACACCCTGATTCTCAGGTGCTGGAATCAATCAATGCCTTATCTTCTAAAATTGACACCCACTAAACGTCTCTTAAAAACGAGATAAGAAGTTCAGTTGCAGACCTGCGGAGAGACTTGAATTCGCAGAATGAAAAAACAGAAACCCTGGAGAGAAAGCAGGAACACCTGGGGATAGACCAGGCGAATCTTTTATCCTATGCACAAACCCTGGCAGAAACTATCGCTGACCTAGAATCAGAAATGGCAGATATTGAGGACAGGTCTAGGAGGAACAATATTAGGATTAGAGGCATTGCAGAAGACATAGGTTCCTCCGAGTTGCCAGCATACCTATTAGCATTATATCCAGGAGTACAGTTGTTTCAGGATCTTTCTTCTTTTACGCTAGCCAAGAGACGTTCATTCGCCCCTATCACACAAAGCCTGAGAAAAACTGGGGTCAAGTATAGATGGGGATTCCCTGTCAGACTATTCTTCCAGTATGAAAGCAAGAGCTATGTCATTTCATCTCTGGACCAGGGTCTTAAGCTAATGTCAACCTTGGGCCTAAGTCAGCAATCAACCAGCTCAAACATAACATCTAATCTGCAAAGAGAACTGAGACCCGCTGAGTGGCAACCATTGACAAAAAGACCGAATCAGCAACAGGATAAAGTTCAGCCAACATCCTCAGGGGAGTGAGACTCCCCAAGAACTTTTATATGTAACTACTGGATGATATAGTAGGGTATATTGTCATTAGTTGTTGACTATGTAGAGGCATGTTGATCGAGCACTTGGGATATTCAATTGTTAAATTTATTTTGAAGTGTTTGGGATTCGGTTTGTATAGTCCTAATGTAAAATATTATTCCATAGTGTAGGAGTGTTGGACAGAATGGGAGGACACCTAGCTCTCCCCTATTTACATTTACCTTTTCTTTTTATTACAAGTTTTAAGAGTACAGGTAAGTTAAGTAATATTCCTAAGATATATTATGTTATAGACAAGGTTTCTTTTTGGTTATGGTTACAGAGGTGCAAACCCTAATTGCTCAATAGCACACATAAGTGACTGTTACACTTTTCCAGGCGAACAGGGGAAACTCTGGTTTGTATTTTTGATACTAAGAGCAAACGCACACAAATCCACTAAGGTGGAATTTAGAAAAATAACCACCCAGAGTGGCTGTAAGATTTTCCCCACTCAGACCCACCTCCTTCTTACCCACATACCTTTTTCTTAATATATAAATTATAATACTATAATATTAAATTGGGTTCTCCGATTTACCACAGAAGCAGATAGGTTCTAATCCTTTAGCTCTAATTGCGTATAGCAAGTGATAGCCAGAGAATCACCACTAAATAACTTTGCTATCATTAGAAGAATTGTGCTACGCATACTACTTGTTTTTCCATGACCTCCGCCCCCCCCCCTTCCCTTCCCTTTTTTTCTTTTTTCTCTATTTTCCCTTCCCTTTTTCCCTTCCATATTTCCCTTTTCCCTTCAAATGTTTCCCCTAAGAAGTTAACTTAAGATAAATCTAAACTAGTGAAACCAAGGTCACGCTTCTTAGTTTTTGTTCACCATCTTTAGGTGATTAACAGAGCGGTATTCATCTGCTAACATTGTTTTAGTAATATAAGTTGCTTTAATGTTACATAGAAACCAATAGTAAATATTTACATAACAGTAAACTCCACTGGTGGCTATATAAGAATCCTGAGATTTTTCAGAGGTTAAAAGTATAACAAAAGTGATATCATTTGCGAGTTGTTGATATTGTTGTAAAACTAATTTATCCTTTTTCTTGTATCCTCCCCTTCTTTCTAGTGAGTCACTTTTGTTACTTTATCCCCCATCTTCTTCCCCCTTTTTTTTCTTCTCTCCCGTCTTTCTGAACCCTCAGTATGGCTAGCCTGCATTTTCTCTCTCACAATACTCAGGGGTTGAATACACCGGATAAGAGGAGTCTTCTACTTAATCAGTTGAGAAAAAATAATATTGATGTGGCGCTTATACAGGAGACCCACTGGCTGCAATCAAAGGGTGAGGTCTTTAAATTTCGTAATTACTCACGCACTTATAGGGCTTCCCACCACGTGAAATCCAGAGGTGTAGCAATACTGATTAGGGATTCAGTGAGTTTTTGAAGAAATCTATAGTGAATGTGACCCTTAGGCAAGATTTAGTGTGCTGATTTGTAAACTTAATAATGTAATTTTCACTCTAGTGAATATATATGCACCCAATGTGAAGCAGATACAGTTTCTTAAAAAACTTCTTAAGCATGTCATGAATATTAGACAGGGAGAACTGTGTTTGGGGGGAGACTTCAATCTCACGTGGGATCCAGGTATAGATAGGCTACTTCCCCTCTCAGCAAAAAAAGACAGATCTTCTCAATCTAAAGCTAGTGCTTTTAGAAGGGTAATATCTCAATTTCAAATGTATGACGCTTGGAGAGCTTACAACACATCAGAGAGAGACTACACATTCTACTCAAACCCTCACAGTTCATATTCTAGAATAGACACATTTTTATTTCATCTAAACTACTAGACAAATTAACCAACTCTAAAATAGTCCCTATATCCTGGTCTGATCATAATTCAGTAATAATTGAGACTAGACCTATTATACCAAAAGAGGGTTATACTTGGAGACTTGCAGACTGGTTGATCCAATCACCTGGTGGTGTAACAGGCTCTATTGAGACCATGACAGAATTTTTAGTACTAAATGACGATAATCAAACAAGTACACACAATTTATGGGCCACCCTTAAAGCATACATGAGAGGATATCATATCAAATTGGCAGCTAGAGAGAAGAGGAAAAGGGGGGGCACTTTAGCCAAATTGACATGTCAATTGAGGTCAACACTAGGATACAGTTTTTGAAAAGACAAACTAGGGAGCTGGAGTTCCTTAGAGTTCAGAGAACCCTAGATAAATTTAGACAGAAATTATATTACGGTAATAACAAACCTACTACATTTCTAGCAAATAAACTACGTAACAGAACTGCTCAGAGGAGGATAGCCTCTATAAAACAGGGTACAAAAATTGTTTCCACACCTAGGGAGATAGGTTTGGCCTTTGGTAAATTTTATAAATCTCTCTATAATATTCAGCCAGTACAAGGGGGTTCGGAACCGATAACAAAATCTATTAAGTCTTCCTTAGTAAATTACAGTTGCCCACAATATCGGATGACATGGTGGAAACTTTAACTATGCAAATCTCAAAGGAAGAGATAGAAAACACAATTAATCAACTTAAGATAGGAAAAGCCCCGGGTCCAGACGGATACACTGGAAAATTTTATAAAACATTCAAAAAAATCCTTATCCCCATATTACATAGACTCCTTAATGAGATGATGAACACAGGGAAAGTAGGCCCAGAGTTCCTAGAGGCAACCATAATCACTTTACTAAAACCAGACAAGGATCCAGAGGAATGTGGCAGTTATAGACCCATATCATTAATTAATATAGACACAAAAATATACTCCAAAATTCTGGCCAACCGATTAGCAAAAGTCATACCGGCTTTGATACACGGAGATCAGGTTGGGTTCATCCTAGGCAGGGAGGGACCTGATAATACCAGAAGGATAGTCCACATTTTGTCAGAGGCCAAAAGGCGCAGGATACCCCTCCTTGCCCTGTCATTAGATGCCGAAAAGGCGTTTGACAGGGTAAGGTGGGAATATTTGTGGGAGACACTTTGACGGTTCGGTTTATCGACCAAATTTATCAAGGCAGTTGGAACTTTATATACATGCCCAACAGCGTCCGTGAGAGGGATAGGTTTCCAGTCGGAAAAATTTAATGTGTCTAATGGTACTAGACAGGGGTGCCCCTTATCGCCCCTGCTTTTTGCTCTTGCGATCGAACCCCTGGCGCAGGCCATAAGAGAAGACAATAGAATAGAGGGACTGACATTTAGAAATTCAACACATAAAATCGCGCTTTTCACAGATGATGTGACTCTTATGTTGACCTCTCCTCAGACCTCCCTGTCGGCCCTTATGCGTCTCATCTCACAATTTGGATTACTTAGCTTTTACAAAATAAACTTATCCAAAACAGAGGCCCTTCCAGTGGGTATGTCACCCCTGGTAATTGAAAGCATTCGAGATCTATATGATTTTAAATGGATGGGTAACTGCTTAAAACACTTGAGTGTTTATTTGAGTCTGGATTTGCCTACACTGATATCTAAGAACTTCACTGACAGAATACAGGAATTTAAAAAAATATTAGAATCATGGGAGTTTTCAGAGATCTCATGGTCAGGTAGGATAGCAGCTGTAAAGATGTTGTTCCTACCAAAAGTTACATATATTTTTCAGTGTATCCCTATTCAAGTGCCAAGATTAATTCTCAACAGACTGCAAAGTATGGTGTCTTCATATATTTGGAAGAGCAGGAAACCAAGGGTTTCTGGTCACATTCTACAGAGAAGGATTAAACAAGGAGGGCTAGCTTTACCAAATATATTGGCATACCACGACGCGGCTAGGCTCACTCATATTATGGGTTGGAGTACTGCAGACTCTGACCACAGATGGAGTAAAGTAGAGAGGGACCTCATACCAATAAATATGAGTCTATCAGATCTTATTTGTATTCTGCCATACTATCGTGATAGTCTGGGATTGAACCAACCTATCGTTCTGGATGCTCTTAAATTCTGGGACAACAACAGACATCGACAGCATATAGCTCCACACCCATCACCAATTCATACTCTTACGAGTGTAGCCTGGTACCTCAGGGACTCACATATGAAAATTTGGTTAGACCTAGGAGACATGACAGTAAGGGATTTATATGAAGGTCCTGAACGGACACCACTTAGTACATTCATGACTGAACACCATATTCCTAGTAAGTTTCGCTTCAAAACATTTAGACTACTAAGCTTTATACGGCATTGGGGTCTGCTGAATAATGAGATGAGAGAAAAAACACTTTGGGAAACATGCTGGTTGACGGATAGTAAACCTAGGGGAATGTTGTTGTACCGCTACTCTTGTCTTATGTAGGGCCAGCCTTTAACAAAGACTAACACACAGATAGCATGGGAAAGAGACTTAAGGAAGACTTTTGAACTTAAGATGTGGCTTGGGGAAATAGAGTTATCCAAGAAATTTCTTCACTGCTCCACCCTGTGGGAGGTGCATTATAAAGTAGTACATAGATGGGACTTGGTACCCAAACGTTTAAATCAATTTTATGCTGATGAATCCCCATTATGCTGGAGAGGATGTGGTCAATTAGGTTCCTGGATGCACATGTTGTGGGAGTGCCCTAAGATTAGACCCTTTTGGAAAACCTGTATGGGGCTATTGGGAGACCTTAGTTACAACTTACCTTTTATACCAGCGGTTGGCCTGCTACATCAACACTTTCCCAGATTGACTCAGCCGAGGAAAATCTCCCTTATTTTCTTTTTTACAACAGCCAAATTAGCAATTGCTCAGAGGTGGAGACAGACCTTCCCTCCCACTATCCAGAGTGTTATAGATCAACTTATATATATGAAAAAGATGGAAGCCTATGTCTTTAACCTGATAGGGAAAATTGACCTACATATTAATATATGGGAAAGGTGGTCAGAGTTTTTTGGCCACTAGTGTGAGAATGGGACAGGAGAGTGTGGGAGAGGAGGGAGGCAAGCTATGATGAAAAAGATGGAGAATTATCCCCCCCCTCCCCTTTTTTTTTTTTTTTTCCTTCTCTCTCCCCTATCCTTAGCCCTAATTTTCCCTTTCTTCTCCCTCTGTACTTATGGAAAACTTAATAACTTAGTGTTAGTTACCAGTTAATTGTTTGGAGTCAGTCCTAGAACCTTATGACTTAATTGTAAAAATGTTTTTCTAACAGCAACTTATCAGATTTCCCTTATTGTTACACTGATTGTGAGAGTACAAGGTCTGTCACAGTATATAAGGTATCATTCTAAGAGGTGTTTAAGTTCTTCAGGGGAAAAGTGAATAAGCTAAGTTTTATAAGTAACTAAATGGAAATTAGGTATTTTTATTGTACTAGTTCTCACTTTATTGTAGACTTATCATTTCTCTCATATGAGAATATGTACACGCTTTGACCTAGTTACCTGTGCAGGATGTTAGTCATTGAGATACACATGTGATGATTGTTTTTTATTATCATTTATGTGTTTGTTGTGATACATCATGAGCCTGTCAAGTGATGTATGTTACCTGCAGTTGAAATACCTCAATAAAAAACTTTCATTTAAAAAATTAAAAAAAAGCCTGAGTGTATTTTCCAATGATTTATGAAGCTGCATTCACAGTTTTTGAGGCTATGCGAAGCAGGGTCGCATGAGTTAGCCTCCTCCCAAATATAAAGGAAGCAGAAACTGCTTCTTCTGGTTCTCCACCACCTCAGAAGTGGTGAGATCAATCTCCCAGACACTTATTCAGAGTAGATGTTAACAGAAAAACAAATATGCTCAACACAATGTGCTAAAAAACAATACTCTCCTTGTTAAATGAAGTGACCGCTGCCCTTCCTCAGTCTCTCCCCAAGGACTGTATAAGCAATAGACAAAAACGAAATGGATGGCGCTGGTCTTGCAGAATAGTTAGTTTCTAATGATAAATAGAAATGGACTTGATGTGCAAGTTAAATCTGTTGCAATAATGTGCAATATACTCACTCCTTAAGTAATGTGAGTCCTGCTTCTATGGTATATCCCTCTGCGGTATGTCCCTCTCCAAAGGAAACAACAAGGTGGTTTTCAACAGGGCTGGAAAAGGATTAGAACCTCATCAGCAGTAAAGTAATAACTTTAAGTTGAAAAAACAAGTAGTAACTTACTTATCCAAAAAAGCAAGTCCGGCTCGTCACAGAAAAAGTAATTTCAAATATAAGAGATAAAAAAGTGGTTTATTGTAGCTCTACGCGTTTCAACGCTCAAGCGTCTTTTTCAAGAGCAATAAAAGACATACAAACTGTTACTTGTTTTTATTGTCTTTTATTGCTCTTGAAAAAGACGCTTGAGCGTTGAAACGCGTAGAGCTACAATAAACCACTTTTTTATCTCTTATATTTGAAATTACTTTTTCTGTGACGAGCCGGACTTGCTTTTTTGGATAAGTAAGTTACTACTTGTTTTTTCAACTTAAAGTTATTACTTTACTGCTGATGAGGTTCTAATCCTTTTCCAGCCCTGTTGAAAACCACCTTGCTGTTTCCTTTGGAGAGGGACATACCGCAGAGGGATATACCATAGAAGCAGGACTCACATTACTTAAGGAGTGAGTATATTGCACATTATTGCAACAGATTTAACTTGCACATCAAGTCCATTTCTATTTATCATTAGAAACTAACTATTCTGCAAGACCAGCGCCACTTATTCAGAGTAAATGACATGCCCTGCTCTAGACCAATTGATTGTGCAGGAGCATTTGCACAAGAAACCTCTTGTGCAGAATTAAATTATGCCATGCAATGCAGCACCACAAATGGCAACTGCAGGTAGACCGATTCACTATTTGCAAACCTGTCCTCTAGCAAGGATAAAAAATGATGCTATTTATGGTAGTATGTATAAGAATTAATTTAAAGGCAATATATTATAACTGTACATTTGTGCTTAGAGGCATGATAATACAGGCTGTGCTATACAAGAAGGGGTTACCATACAGAACTAGAATCCTCCTTTATATTCTAATGTTATGTAATGCATATAAGAATGTATAGCATGTTTTATGCCCTTAAAAAGACCTTACTTTATGGTGACAGAATTATTTTGTGGTATTTAACAAACTCAAGTGAATTAATAAAAATCTTTCCCTTTCCAGCAGCCCCAGCTATTTTAATTTAGATCTTTCTCAACTGTTAGAAACCATTTTGAAATATGTACAATAGGATGTGTAGATTAGCACAGATTGCATGGTGAGAGATGTAGACTTGTTAATTAAAAGAATTGATTTTATGTGAACAAATAATTGATTTTAAAAAAACTTTAAATGACAGAAAAAAGATAAAACCTTCCACACAAAGCCAGTCAATATTCTGTGCAGCTGGTGATATTGTTGTCCAAAGTACAATCCAGGTGTCCAAATCAACTTTGATCTTTAAAGAACATGCATTAAAATATACATCAAAAGCATAACTCTGTGTACATGAGAAGGAACATCTGATACCAGAGAGAAGGACTGGAAACCTGAGGTGTCAAATCCTTAGGGAGTATTTTAGAGCTTACGTTTAATATGTAGAAAGAATACGGATGAGCAATAAGACCCTGGTTGTTGTTTTCATTGAAGCGTTTACTAATTACTTTCCAGGTCAGTTTTAATCCTGTTCAAACTGAGTTCTTTTGAATTCAGCAGTGATGATAGTTTGCTATTGTGTGTCCAAACAGTAGATAGTACAATATGATTAAAATACTTTCTTTTTTAAAAAGTCTTTCAGTGAGTGAATTTACCTGATGGAAAAATAGCATTTTTTTTAAGCCTTAATGAATCACATAAAAATAATAAACAAAACATTGGTCATCTCAGGTTTAACATATGTGACACAGTAGAGGTCAGACTACAGTTACATTTGACATTCAATATAAAAAGGTGTTTAATATATACAATATCAAACAATCCATGTCCAGAAATGGCTGGGACTGTAGAACTGAAAGGTACACCAGATATTTGAAACATATTGTCAGATATATAGTAATAGCACTGATTTAGGGCTAGATTATGAGAAGCGTTCTAATTGTAGAATGCAAGTTATGAGGGGTATTTCATGGCTCTCTTTGGAAATATTGTGCATATTATGAGTTGAAAGTAACTGCGTTAGCGTGAGTGCAATCTAATTTAACGCGCGTTGGGTTACCGTGACTTCAAAGCTCTGGTTAACTGTTACACAAGATAAAAAAGTTGCACAAAACACATAAAAAATACATTTAAAAGTATAGTTACACTCATAATAACACTATCTGATACAAATTTTTTTTTAAAAATTGCTTTAAAAAGTTATAAAGGCTCAAAGTAAGTCTCAGATGTTAGAAAAAAAAGGCCTGCCAAATGTCAAAATATCTATATGTATGTATTTATGTATGTGTATATATATATATATATATATATATATAACTTGGGAAAACCGAAAAATCACAGTGTGTGAGACTTCTTAAGGAGCTGTAAGTAGCAAAACTCCGTGTGCACAAAGTATGTGTATAGCTCAGGATGCGGTAGCTCGGTAGGCTGATTGGGCAAAATAAATAAATGGCATAACAAACGCTTCCACTCCTAATTAGGAGAAAGCGTATGACTCACGGATCTTCAGGCCAAACAGGTACACGGGAACCGGCTCTTAATCCTCACCACCAGGGCTTTCTCACAGCACCGCCAACGCCGCGCTCGTGGGAGCCAGGGGAAGCAGCCTCGTCCTCATTCTGTCTGTAGCCAAGGAACAGCAAGCTGCCCAGCACGTCAGTGACATGTTCACTACCGCTCCGCCAATCCTGAAGTAGATAGACCGAAGGTTGCGCTCCAACACTTTAGCCAAGAGAACATACCCAGCAATGCAATGGGTGATTGGATCCCCGTTCCAGTCTGAGTCCCAGAAGATTTTTGAAGGGGATAATCAATGTGATATAACAAAAAAGGCAAAATCTTCCAGAACTTGTAAAAATAAAACGTCCAACTTTATTGATCCATTAAAAGCATAGCAATAATCAGATAAGAATGTCTGACATGTTTCGGCCAGATGGCCTTACTCATAGACTAATGCAACTTAAAAGGTGAAACTAATATATGAGATAGACTCATTACATGCAAAGCAAGATAGTTCAAGCCGTGATTTGTCATAATTGTGATGATTATGGTTTACAGCTCATGAAAACCCCAAATCCACAATCTCGGAAAATTAGAATATTGTGAAAAGGTGCAATATTCTAGGCTCAAAGTGTCCCACTCTAATCAGCTAATTAAGCCATAACACCTGCAAAGGGTTCCTAAGCCTTTAAATGGTCTCTCTGGTTCAGTAGGAATCACAATCATGGGAAAGACTAACCTGACAGTTGTGCAGAAAACCATCATTGACAACCTCCATAAGGAGGGAAAGCCTCAAAAGGTAATTGCAAAAGAAGTCGGATGTTCCCAAAGTGCTGTATCAAAGCACATTAATAGAAATTTATGTGGAAGGGAAAAGTGTGGAAGAAAAAGGTGCACAAGCAGCAGGGATGGCCGCAGCCTGAAGAGGATTGTCAGGAAAAGGCCATTCAAAGGAGTGGACTGAGGCTGGAGTCAGTGCATCAAGAGCCATCATACACAGCTGGATCCTGGACATGGGCTTCAAATGTCGTATTCCTCTTGTCAAGCCACTCCTGAACAACAAACAACATCAGAAGCGTCTTACCTGGGCTAAAGAAAAACAGACCTGGTCTGTTGCTCAGTGGTCCAAAGTCCTCTTTTCTGATGAGAGCAAATTTTGCATCTCATTTGGAAACCAAGGACCCAGAGTATGGAGAAAGAATGGAGAGGCACACAATGCAAGATGCTTGAAGTCTAGTGTGAAGTTTCCACAGTCTTTGTTGATTTGGGGAGCCATGTCATCTGCTGGTGTTGGTCCACTGTGCTTCATTAAGTCCAGGGTCAACACAGCCGTCTACCAGGAGATTTTGGAGCACTTCATGCTTCCTTCCACAGACGAGCTCTATGGGGATGCTGACTTAATTTTCAAGCAGGACTTGGCACCTGCCCAAACTGCCAAAAGCACCAAAACCTGGTTCAATGACCGTGGGATTACTGTGCTTGATTGGCCAGCAAACTCGCCTGACCTGAACCTCATAGAGAATCTATGGGACATTGCCAAGAGAAAGATGAGAGACATGAGACCAAACTGATGGCCGCTATTGAAGCATCCTGGTCTTCCATAACACCTCAGCAGTGCCACAGGCTGATAGTTTCCATGCCATGCCGCATTGAGGCAGTAATTGCTGCAAAAGGGGCCCAAACCAAGTACTGAGTACATACAGTATGAATGCTTATACTTTTCAGAGGTCCGATATTGTTCTATGTACAATCCTTGTTTTATTCATTGCATGTAATATTCTAATTTTCTGAGGTTTTCATGAGCTGTAAGCCATAATCATCACAATTATGACAAATCACGGCTTGAGCTATGTTGCTTTGCATGTAATGAGTCTATCTCATATATTAATTTCACCTTTTAAGTTGCATTAGTGAAGTAAATTAACTTTTGCACGATATTCTAATTTTTCGAGTTTCACCTGTGTATATATCTATTCCACATAAGTAAATCAGAGGAAAGGGTGAATGCCCTGAAACTGCACCCTGGTAAAGAGTTTATTTGGTCTGTAAGAGTGCAATCATCATTGTATGTATATATATATATTATTAGGTTAAGGTTAAGCCTGATGAAACAGCTATTTGTTAGCTGAGAAACGCGTTGCTGTTTTTAAATTGTTTTTATTAAAGTAAGCTTTGATCTTACCACTTGCTGCCATACAATCATTTACCACCTTCACCATTTTTGAATGTTGCAATAGTATTTTGGGACACGGTATCCTGATCCAGATGCCAGTCTGCTGGATAACTGTTTGATTCCAGTCTGTGCAACTTGCACCAAGAGGGGTGCTTACTTAAATGTGAGAGAAACATTTTATGCACATCTTTACACAAGTACATACAATACTAGGCCATGTGGCGCTTCTATTTCTTCTCATCTTCTACAGATAACTGATCCCTGGATCTTGGCCTACGATACACTCACAGAGAGCAGCCTGGACCTGGACTGTACCAAATAATTTGGTTGTTTTTAAGAATATACCCTTCACTGATATATATGGGAATTTTCTTTTTCCTGTCTTTTCACAATATTTGTATTATTATATTTGCATAGTGTTGCTGAATTGTCTACTATATTCTCACATGTAAATCTGTATATTTACACGTATATTATATTGATCTGGGGCGCCCCCTATATATATTTTTTGTAAGTATTACATTCCTATCTTCTTGACATAGAAAATAATGTACGTTTTATTATAATATATATATATATATATATATACTGTATATATATATATATATATATATATATATATATATATGATACTGTTCATGTAGAATACATATATATACCTATATAGCTATAGGAATAGGTATACAGGTATAGGATATATATATATATATATATATATATATATATATAGACATGTATTTACAATAAAAAGGACATTATCATGTAAGTGAAGAACATTGGAATGCAAAATATGTACAGTAAATTTATAGTAAAACACATAAAGACAAATATTAATATGTATACAGGTTCTAAGTATTTTTAAATAGATATTCCTATATCTATCTATCTATCTATCTATCTATCTATCTATCTATCTATCTATCTATCTATCTATCTATATATACACACACATATATATATATATATATATATATATATACTTATATATATATATATACTGTTTATACAGAAAAGCACTCCAGACGACTGTTGGTGCCCAGGGTGCAGCAGATATAGCAATACAAAGTCAAAAAGGAGAGTGCACTCACCGGGTCTTGTTTGCAATTTTAATGTGCAAATGTGAAAGTTTTCTGGGGTTTAGCCCCTTCCTCGGATATACATTAAAGCAGACAAAAATAAATGTACCCCAAATACCAGCCTCCATTTAACAACAATAATAACCAATGTGTGCCGCAATCTCACAGGTAGAGGAGGCACCCAAGACGTCATCAAACATAAGAAAATATGTAAAAACAGTGAAGACATATAACAAATGATCAGGAACAATTGAACAATATATATACATATCCCACCAACCTGTCTAGCCTAAAAGCTCCACTAGCAGAACTCAGAACCTCTCCTATACAGGTCTCATAGTGAGCAATATGCGCATAATATACTCTTGTCTGTTGCCATAGCAACCGTCCTAACAAAAGACTAATTAAAGGAGAAGCAAGCTATCAAATAAAGCATAGAGTATGCTTGGACATTTGTCAACTAGAGAGCTAGCCCTATTATTAATGCGCTCATAGGATAAACTAAATTAAATTATCATCTGCATATCATCTGCAGGTAGGCAGTGTTAGCAAAAGAACTGTAACAAGGGGGGAAAAAACTGATATGTACTATAAGACTATACTAAAGATTCTTTATAGGGTGAGGCAAATGGACAGCTTCCTACGGGACTCTTCCATGCTATTGGAAATAGTTTCCTAAATTAAATGTGAGAAAGGGGACTTACTGGTGACACTAGATGTCACCAGTTTAAATACTTAGGGTGACCATATTGCCGCTTTTAAAAGGGACACATATGAAAAATACATATGTCAAGGCTGTTTTCAGGGCTGTTTAAAGAAATGTTTTGTATAAGAAACCTGACATATGTATTTTTCATATGTGTCCCTTTTTAAAGGGCCAATATGGTCACCCTATATATACTGTAATACCACACTCAGAGGGAATAGCAGCAACCTTGCGCCATCTATTAAAGTATCCATATGTGGGCCCACCGGTGGATGTACTTATCTACCTCCTGGAATTTTGTCTGAAAACCAACTATTTTAAATTTGAACATCATTATTATCTACAATTACAAGGCACGGTGATGGGGTCGAACGTGGCCTCATCATATGTCAATCTTTATATGGCTCTGTTTGAAACACTGTTTGAGTACTACCCTGCTCAATGATTAGCGGATCAAGTTCTACAAGCTATACATCTATGATTTGATGTTAATATGGAATGGAACAGAACAAGAACTGATCCAGTGGTGCAACCAGCTGAATATGGGAAACCCGGCCCTGAGATTTAAAATGCAGTTTGACACCATGAGGACCCCTGAAAACGTTCACATTTGCACATTAAAATTGCAAACAAGACCCGGTGAGTGCACTCTCCTTTTTGACTATATATATATATATATATATATATATAAATATATATATAACCTAAAAATGATCATATATATATATATATATATATAAATATTTATTTAAGAATAAATAAAACATATTTTTCTATGTGAAGAACATTGGAAGGAGAAATATTAATATTTCATGTCGGGTTTTAAACTCTTGTATATACACAGTCGGGTTAGCACACAAGTATAGTTTTTGCGCTTCATTGATGTCTATGGGAGAAGAAGTTAATGCAGTTGCGTGCAAACTTTTTACTTTCAACTTGTAATACGAGCATAACCCGACGTGTGCAAAAAGCCTCCATTTAGCGTGGTTTATGCTCCAGAGGGAGCGCTAAATTGCACTCCACTCATAATCTAGCTCTTTGATGGAAAAAATATAAGCGAGTAGTACTAAGATTCCCTTCTTTTGCTACATTTTAAACAGTGATTGGTTAACACAAGCTTATCTGCATCTATCTCTAAATGGCCAAAGCAAAGAAGACCAGAAACATGGGTTCCACAAGGCTTTTCAAAAGGTATATCTCTAAACTACTCTTGATTTGCAAAAATGTGTACATTGTGATAACAAAAAGACAGTGTTGAATGATTTAAAAACATTTATTTTACACAGTAAACTTTAATTGCTGATATATTCTATGGGCCCCATGTACAAAAAGGTGGGCGGACAAGGTTCCTGACATGGAAATCTGTCCACCCACCTTAGCAGTAAATCGGCAGCTGGTGCTTCTTACATTGCAGAAAACCTATCCCTCAAGGGCTCAGAAGCAGCAATCAGTGCTTAGTAAATTAAGCCATATGAGCTTAATATTCCTTTAAAGTCTTGATTCATACTGAATAAAGTTCACTGTTTGTTAATATATATATTTTTGTTATTAAGGAACTCTCCCAAACAAATTCAACTACAAACATAGCACTGCAAAACAGATGTCACAAGTTGCATGTCTATGCACAGAAACATGTGCTCTAACAGATCTATGACAACCCAGCACAGCCAATCCCCACTACTAAAGTTTATTACCTTTAGGATTTATATAACAATATTTTTGTTGTCTACTTATTTGACCTTCCCATAGTGTTCTCAAGCCACCCTCACTTCTCATGAGATCTGAATACGTTGGATTTATACGGTAAATAGAAATGTAACTATCACACAATGCCTCTGCTTTACTTGTGTACAGATATGCACTGGTGATCATCATTTTCCTTTAAGATGCAAATAATACTGAAGACAACAAAGGAGTAGGTGATAGGTTGAGTGGACAGACATGCTATTATACTGTCCATGTATGCAAGCTGACTTCAAGCCATAGAATTAGCTCTTCACATAAATATCATCCTCTGCACATTGTCTTAAAGTGAATGTAAATTTTGATGCTAAAAAATCGATTAAAAAAAGGGGCACTTGAACTCATCAAAATTTACATTTCACTCCTGTTGTGAAAAAAAAACTTCACAGCCGCTCCAGCTTCCTCCACACGTCGCAAAGCCTCTTCCTGGGTCTAAAATGGAGAATCCGGCTTCCTCCAATCACGGCATTGAATCAGACACTGGGAAGCTGTGATTGGAGGATAGTTATTGATAAAGATAGAAAAAAATTAATGGTTTTAACAAATTACTATTGGATCTTAAAAGTGGAAATGCCTTCCCACCTATGCCTAAATAAAATACCATAATCCTAATAGAATATGAATTTATAAAGTGGGAGCATACTAAACAGTTTTGAAGCTTGACTAATATTTTGTGAATATTACCTGGAACTGGAAGAAACAAATCCCAGCAGGATGCAGACTTTCTCATTAAAAGGTGTGCCCCTTACATAGCATAAGGGTTTGAGTCACTTTTTTAATCATTAACTGCATGTAAAAGCTCATATTTGATTCTGTGAAATTCTGTGTAAGGAAGTGCATCCACTCTGACTTTCCCAGGGTTATTCAAATATCATAATTTACAATAAGGTGAGCCAAAAGAATCCACAGCGCCAAATGATATCTTTAAAATATTATACCTTTATTTTATTCTCATAATAGATGCAACTTAATCATGCATATAATACAGGCTTGCCCATATTCGCAATATATAGGCTTGTCAATGAACTTAATTACATACATTACATACATTCTTTCTAAGAACAGTCACGTACAGTAAGGACACACCACCTAGTGGTTCAGACATATTATTGCATGTATCACATTTTAACCCTTAAAACAACCTTACTATTGAAACTAATTAAGCAGCTACCACTATCAAACTTAATTCCTTTGTCATCTCTTGCTGTGTTTATATATTAGGGGGATATTATTTACAAAAGAGTAGAATAATGCTGCAATTTTACAGAAATACAGAAAAATCTATTTCTCTGTTTAATCCTTTGGGGTATATGCTATCTAAATGGTATATCCAGCATGTCTCTCTCTGTTTGAGGACCCTCTCTTTGTCTCCTCCTCTTAATTTTCCAACATGGTCACTGATTTGCCATATCATCTGGCTTATGTTGTGACCAGCTTGCAGAAAGTGATTAGACACTGGTGCATCTGTGTTACCGCATCTGATATTGGACTTGTGCTGGTTCATCCTTTCCCTACCCTTTTTATTAGACTCTCCAATATAGATTAAAGAGCATGGACACTTAATTAGATATATTATAAATGTGGTTTCACATGTATAGTATCCCTTGTAAATAATATCCCCCTAATATGTAAACACAGCAAGAGATGACAAAGGAATTTAGATTGATAGTGTTAGCTGCTTAATTAGTTTCACTAGTACGGTTGTTTTAAGGGTTAAAATGTGATACATGTAATAATATGTTTCAACCACTAGGTGGTGTGTCCCTTCAACATGTAACTGTTCTTGGAAAGTCTGTATGTAATTAAGTATTAATTGACAATCCTATATATTGTGAATATGGGCAAGCCTGTATTATATGCATGAGTAAGGCCAGAAGGGCCGAAACGTTGCATCTTTTATGAGAATAAAATAAAGGTATAAAATTTTAAAGATATCCTTTGGTGCTATGGGTTCTTTTGGATCACTGTATGGATTTGGGGTATGCAGTAACCCCCTGCCACGTGCACCTACACAAAAAACTGTGAGATATATAGTTACAGAGTGGTGAGATCATTGACTCACTTTGAATAATTTACAATAGGATAACACTGCCTATGTCACAATTGACATAAATAGAGGTCAAATTATTTAAAGGAATAGTCTAGTCAAAATTAAACGTTCTTGATTCAGATAGAGAATGCAATTTTAAGCTACTTTCTAATTTACTCCTATTATTAATGTTTCTCCGTTATCTCTTGGTATCTTCATTTGAAAAAGCAAGAATATTAGCATAGGAGCCGGTCCCTTTTTGGTTCAACACCTGGGTAGCACTTTCTGATTGGTGTCTAAATGTAGCCACCAATCAGCAAGCGCTACCCAGGTGCTGAACCAAAAATGGGCTGGCTCCTAAGCTTACATTCAAATAAAGATACTAAGAGAACAAAGAAAAAATTATAATAGGAGTACATTACAAAGTTGCTTAAAATTGCATGCTCGATCTGAATCAAAAAAAGTTTAATTTTGACTAGACTATTCATTTAAAAGAGATACACTATTATAGTAAAATGTTAGTGAGACCTTCTAAAATATTCTTTATTTTGTCCAGCTGTGGCAAGTTTATATATGTTTGTGGGAAGAAAGTAGGAGAAAGAAAGAAAATATTCTCACTGTCAAGTACTTTAGTGAATTAACTGAGTTTTGTATAAATGTGCATTTTATAAATTGTACACTTGACAGGCCTCCAAAATTATGTTTTTTGACTAGCCTGTTTAACCTGCAATGAACCCGCCAATTTTTTTTTCATTCTACAGAAAGAACATGTGATTTTAAACAACTTTCCATTTTACTTGTATTATCAAATTTACTTTAATCTCTTCCTTTTCTAAAGGAGCAGCTGTAAACATCTGGTGATCCAATAACAGGAGGCTTTTATGTGAAGCCACCAATCAGCAGCTAGCTCCCAGTAATGTATTGCTGCTACTAAGCCTAGTAGCTAGGTATCCTTTTAACGCCGTAATGCCGTTCTATTCCGTCATAATTACACTGGGCTTTAAAGCCGTTATGACGGAATAGAACGTCATAGCTAACGGCTGTCCTGAAGCCTACTGTGCTTCTCAGATTTGATCGCGGTCTGGAGGGCGTTCCTAGGGTTATAGGGACGCCCCCCAGATCCGATCCAATAATTGAAATCTCACGATCGTGTGCACGATTGCGTGATTTCAATTTGTCTACATCGGAACAGGAAAGGGTTAACTAAGGATGCTAATAGAATGAAGCAAATTAGATAAATAAGAGTAAATTGGAAAGTTGTTTAAAATCACACACAAGGAGGCCTACTTATCAAGCCGTCAACTTTCTTGCATTCGACGGCACCAATACGCTCACCTAACATCGCGGCCGCAGACCTGAATATACTCTCCATATTTATTAAAAAAGCTGTCAAAAAGCCACGCACCAAGTACGGGGCGATGAGCAGAGGACTGTTGTAAACTAACAGTCATCGATCTTGCAGCTATTCGGCTTTTTCCCAGCTTTATTTATATACTGTCACAAAACACCGCCACTATACTAAAATGTTTAACCCCTATCCCGCCGCTCCTGGACCCCGCCGCAACTAAATAAAGTTATTAACCCCTATCCCGCTGCTCCCGGAGCCAACCGAAACTCTAATAAATTTATTAACCCCTATTCCGCCACTCCCCGATACCGCCGCAACTAACTAAATGTATTAACCCCTATCCCTCCACTCCCAGAGCCCACCGCAACTCTAATAAAGGTATTAACCCCTATCCCTCCGCTCCCGGAGCCCACCGCAACTAAATAAATGTATTAACCCCTAAACCCCTGGCCTCCCACATCACTACCACTTACTAAACCTATTAACCCCTAAACCGCCAGCCCCCCACATCGCCATAAACTAAATGAACCTATTAACCCCTAAACCTAACAACACGCTAACTGTACATTAAAATTACATCATCACTATCTTATAATAAATTTAAACTTACCTTTAGAATTACATTAAACTATATTAAACTATTAATTAATCTATACTAAAATTACATTAAACTACAAATTAAATTAAATATATAGTTAAAAGCCTAACCCTACTCAAATAATTTAAATCTACTTTTAAAAATTACAAAGTTACAAAAAACTAACAACTAAGTTACATAAAATAACAAACACTAAGTTACAAAAAAAATAAACACTAAGTTACACAAAATAAAAAATAAATTATCAAATATTTAAACTAATTACACATAATCTAAGCGCCCTATGAAAATAAAAAAGCCCCCCAAAATAGAAAAAAAACCTAGCCTAAACTAAACTACCAATTGCCCTTAAAAGGGCCTTTTGCGGGGCATTGCCCCAAAGAAATCAGCTCTTTTACCTGTAATACAAATACCCCCCCAACAGTAAAACCCACCACCCACACAACCAACCCCCCAAATAAAAACCTAATCTAAAAAACCTAAGCTCCCTATTACCCTGAAAATGGGCATTTGGATGGGCATTGCCCTTAAAAGGCCGGACATCCATCCTCAACAAAGCGACAGAAGTCCTCATCGAAGCTGGTAGAAGTCTTCATCCAAGTGGGCCGAAGTCTTCATCCAAGCCGGCAGAAGTCTTCATCCAGACGGCATCTTCTATCTTCATCCATCCGGCGCGGCTCCATCTTCAAGTCATCCGGCGCGGAGCATCCTCTTTAATCGACGTCTTCTGGAACAATGAAGTTTCCTTTAAATGACGTCATCCAAGATGGCATCCCTTAGATTCCGATTGGCTGATAGATTTCTATCAGCCAATCGGAATTAAGGTTGAAAAAATCCTATTGGCTGTTGCAATCAGCCAATAGGATTGAGCTTTCATCCTATTGGCTGATCCAATCAGCCAATAGGATTGAGCTCACATTCTATTGGTTGATTAGATTAAGGGAAACTTCATTCGGAATAAGACGTCGATTGAAGAGAATGCTCTGCGCCGGATGTCTTGAAGATGGAGCCGCTCCGCACCGAATGGATGAAGATAGAAGATGCCGTCTGGATGAAGACTTCTGCTGACTTGGATGAAGACTTCGGCCCGCTTGGATGAAGACTTCTGCCGGCTTCGATGAGGACTTCTGCCGATTCGTTGAGGATAGATGTCCGGTCTTCAAAACTGTAAGTGGATCTTCGGGGGTTAGTGTTAGGTTTTTTAAGGGTTTATTGGGTGGGTTTTGATTTTAGATTAGGGGTTTGGGCTGAAAAAGAGCTAAATGCCCTTTTAAGGGCAATGCCCATCCAAATGCCCTTTTTTTTAGGTTTTTTTTAGATTAGGTTTTTATTTGGGGGGTTGGTTGTGTGGGTGGTGGGTTTTACTGTTGGTGGGGTATTTGTATTTTTATTTACAGGTAAAAGAGCTGATTTCTTTGGGGCAATGCCCCGCAAAAGGCCCTTTTAAGGGCCATTGGTAGTTTAGTTTAGGCTAGGGTTTTTTTTTATTTGGGGGGGGCTTTTTAATTTTCATAGGGCTCTTAGATTAGGTGTAATTAGTTTAAATATTTGATAATTTATTTTTTATTTTGTGTAACTTAGTGTTTATTTTTTTTGTAACTTAGTGTTTGTTATTTTATGTAACTTAGTTATTACTTTTTTGTAACTTTGTAATTTTTAATAGTAGATTTACATTATTTGAGTAGGGTTAGGTTTTTAACTATATAATATATTTTATTTAATTTGTAGTTTAATGTAATGCTAGTATAATAGTTAGGGTAGATTAATTAATAGTTTAATATAGTTTAATGTCATTTTAGTATAACAGGGTAGATTAATTAATTAATTAATAGTTTAATATAGTTTAATTTAATTCTAAAGGTAAGTTTAAATTTATTATAAGATAGTGATGATGTAATTTTAATGTACAGTTAGCTGGTTATTAGGTTTAGGGGTTAATAGGTTAATTTAGTTTATGGCGATGTGGGGGGCTGGCGGTTTAGGGGTTAATAGGTTTAGTAAGTGGTAGTGATGTGGGAGACCAGGGGTTAATACATTTATTTAGTTGTCGTGGGCTCTGGGAATGGCGGGATAGGGGTTAATATATTTATTTAGGTGGCGGTGGGGTTCAGGAGCGGCGGAATAGGGGTTAATAACGTTATATAGGTGGCAGCGGGGTCCGGGAGCAGCGGGATAGGGGTTAATGTATTTATTTAGGTGGCGGTGGGGTCTGGGAGCGGCGGAATAGGGGTTAATAACATTATATAGGTGGCGGGGATGTAGGGGGCGGCAGATTAGGGGTGAGATGTTAGGGTGTTAGGTGTAAACATAACTTTTATTCTCCCATAGGAATCAATGGGATATCTGGCAGCAGCGAACATGAGCTTTCGCTGCTTTCAGACTCTTATTGATTCCTATGGCATCCACTGCCTCCAGGGCGGTGGATTGAAAACCAGGTACGCTGGGCCGGAATAGTGGCGAGCGGACCTGTTAGGAGTTTGATAACTTGCAAAAGTTGTCAGATAGTGCCGAATTTGTATTCGGAACATCTGAAATGACGTAAGCATCGATCTGTGTCGGACTGAGACCGGCGGATCGTATGTTACGTCACAAATTTAAACTTTTGCTGGTCTGTAAGCTTTGATAAATGAGGCGAATCAAGCTCGCCGCAATTACGCTGCAGAATTCCAGCGTATTTGCGGTTGACGGCTTGATAAATAGGCCTCTCTGTCTAAATCATGAAACAAAAGGTTGGGTTTCATGTCGTTTTAACTATGCGAGACGCCTAATTCCATGTTTTTGGAAACAATAAGCTGTTCCCACATTTTCTCATTGGCTCACCTTAGTGGAACATATGCTATTCATGTAGCGTATATACTATTGCTTCCTAGGAAAACGTGACTTCTTTGCAGACGTCATAATTATCAAGGATAGTAGACTACATAACTGAGAAAACTAAATTGAAATATAAATCATGCTATTATTACCATGGTATAACTAACTCATCATCTAATTGTGGTGTCTTATGTGGTGTTTGTTTATCCAACACAGCATACCTTTTTCTTGTCCCTGTTATTTTTTAAATGATATTTTATCATACATTTACTTGTTCTGTTATTTATAACATTTTACACATATTGTATCACATTTTAATATTATTCAAATTTCATATTGTTCACATATGAGGGGGTACTTTGAAATTTGAAATTTGAGGGGGTACTTTCTTTTTTGCCTATCATATTGTCACTGTTATGACCCTTTTAGAAGGGGCTGTCTGGGAAGGTTTAATTAATAGGATTCTGATCATTGGAATAATCATTACTACTATTTTGTCATGTAATTTTATTGGAAGATTCTGACCTGTCAGCTGTGATTTAAATGATTGTTTGAATGTTTTATATAACAAGAATGATGAAACGGCCATTTATGCACCGAAAAAACGGTCGCTTACAGTGCTTGTGATACACTCTTGCATGAGTGTTGCACTTGTTATTATTAAAGTTTTTAATTCTTTAAATTGCTGTAGGAATTGTATGTTTGTTTGTTTTATAAACCTGGGTATGATTAAATGTAAACAAATAATTGTAGACCCAAGATTTAATGGAGACAGTATGCTGGGTACTGACAGTTGCTAATACCACATCACACTGGTGGTGCCTGTTTATGAGTACAAATTTCATCTACTGCCTTTATTTATCATATCTGTGCTATACTACTGCATGTGGCACCTCCTACATTTCACAGATCCTATTATTTTCTTACAAGCATATCTTTAAATTTGGGCAATCCCTCTTACCTTGATAGTAATCTTTAATTTGCAGGTGATTATCTTCATTTTTGTTTCTCTTCATAACCCTCTATAACCTATATCTTGGAATTAATAAGATGTATAAATGTGCTATTAAGTGGTTTCTCTTTTCCTCCATATTGCTCAATGCCTTTGGGTGCAATGTTAACTTACTAATCTAGATAATGTTACTTATCACCTTGTGTTTATCCATATTTGGTCTTTTGTTACCTTTTGTTAATCCCCTTGAGTCATATATTATTTCTTTATCCTAAAAAGTTGAATAAAAAACTTTGGAATTAAATAAGCATTTTGAATTATTAAAAATAAAAAACAGCATAATATATTTCTATTTTTAAGGTATATACAATGCATATTCAAGTATGTTTTTTCTTATGTTTTTGCTGCAACATTCCGATTATGGTGCCCACCCAGTCAAATTTCATAAGTTGGTGTAACATAAATCAGGAAATAAATTAAATATATAGTTGTGTTCTATCAAATTGCTAGCACAATTTATGATAATTAGACAAATAGTGGTTCTCCTTGGATGTCTTCCTTCATGACGTAGCAAAAACGGAATCAAAAGCTATCATCATTATCTTTTTTACCTATATGCTGATAACACATTCAAAGGCCACAACGAATCCTTAACACTGGCAGAGGTTTAGAAATCACTATCTGCCGAAAACAAGCACAAGACTGTGATCAATTACTAAGGGCCAGATTACAAGTGGCGCACTATTTAGTGACTTTACTTGAGCGTAAACTTCGCTATTAGTAATCTTTTTGCATGCTTCGGGTTGCGCTCATATTACAAGTTGAAAGTAAAATGTTTGAGTGCAAGAGGCGCGCTAACTAAACGACTTTTCGATATTACTACCGCGTTAATGTATTCTTCCCATAGACTTAAAAGGAGAGCACAAAAGAAAAAACCTAACATATCACTTGCACTAACCCGACAGGGGTTATTAATTATTGTCATTTAAATTTTCTTCACATACTGAAAAAAAATATTTTCATTGTAAATATATGCAACTATATACTGTATATTTATCTGCATATACCTATACCTTTATATCTATTCCTATAGATATAGGTATCTATTTTACATTAACATTATCAGATATATATAAATATATATATATATATATTTAATAACAAAATAAAAAAAATTCTATGTGAAGAACATTGGAATGTAAAATAAGCGCAAAACACAATTCACGTTACATATTAATTCTAACGCAGTGTCAGGTTAGCACACATGAAAAATTACAAACCTCAAAGTGTGTTCTTGAAATATTAAATATGAAATAGTAATAATTATTAAGCTGATGTACTGAAATAATATGAGAAGAAATGTTGCTTGGCCAATTAACTTCTTTAAATTCTAAATTAAATTTGTATCTCAGCATCTGTGTGTAAAATACTGCATTACTTTATATATATTACAAAATAATTATATGTCATATGTATCTCATACAGAGGATTTATTATGCCAATTATATTTTATATTTGAAAATGTTCGGGTAACTAACTTTTGATGGGTCACATGAAGTGAAGTGATATACAGAAAGATAATATGTTGAAACTTTTATATTTAATTTCTTGCAACAGTATGCACTTGAAATACTCTCCAAATGTTTATATTATCCACAGAACATTCTGGAACAGCTGCACAGTGAATAATGTAGATATGTTTGATACATAAAATGAAAATCAATAGCATAAATAAACAACATAAGTCTCCAAAATGCAAAAAGACTGCCAATGTAGACTTTGAAAGTGAGTCACTTGATTGTGTTCTTTGTATTACATTGGCAAGCATGTCCCTCATTTCTAGAACCTGAGCCAGACTGTTTATATTTCTTTGCTTTAAGGGTACAGCTGCATTAGGGAGACACAGAGCTGCATGAGAATAGACAATGAAATCAACTCAGATTCAATGAATAACATGCAGTCTAACAAAGCTTTCAAGCCAAAAACCCAACAGAGTTGGAGGAGTTCTTTATATAGAATATGCAAAAAGGTAATTGCCCATAGACGTAGGAATCAAAGTAACACATGAGATTGTTAGTTTTCTAGAATTACATGCAAGTGACTTGCTCTACAAACCCCTAGGGTGAAATAAACATATGTAGGTCCCAAGGTAATACTGTGAAATAATAAAGGGGAAGTAACACACACACATTTATATATACTGTATATATATATATATATATATTGTTTGTTAAAAACAAAGCTATACACACACAATATATATCCATATATACATGAAAAAATGGATGATATGTGTTCTAAACTTAGCGGGCATCAATGTAATTTTAACATATATTTTAATGAATGAACTTCACTTCCTTAGGAGAGGGTGAAGGTTAATCCTTTAAAAAACGTAACATGTAAATATAATATACATGATTTTCTTTTATGTTTATTTTTCACTTCACAAATAGAGTAAACTGAAGAAAATAAAATATCTATTTTGGAACTTTAATATACAGTACAAAACACTGGCTACTTTAAGTTAAAGAATAGGAATCTCAGATGAATTGGATGAAAATGAAATGTTAAATTAGTATGCAACTAACCACATTTTTAATCTTGTCCAAATCTTAAAGGGACATTAAACCCAATTTGTTTCTTTCATGATTCAGATGGAGAATACCATTTTAAACAATTTTCTAATTTACCTCTATTATCTAATTTGCTTCATTCTCTTGATATTCTTTCCTGAAAAGCATATCTAGATAGGCTCAATAGCTTCTGATTGGTGGCTGCACATAGATGCCTCATGTGATTGGCTCACCCATGTGTATTGCTATTTCTTTAACAAAAGATATCTAAAGAATGAAGCAAATTAGATAATAGAAGTAAATAGGAATGTTGTATAAATTTGTCTTTTCTATCTGAATCATGAAAGAAAATTTTTGGGTTTAATGTCCCTTTAAGCCAACAATAAAGTATTTATCAGCTGTGAATTTAAAAAGGAACATTTATTTTTAGACAAAAAAACAAATGGGTAGAATCACAATAGAACAGTCTATTATTTATTATTATTATACTTTATTTATGAAGCGCCAACATATTCCGCAGCGCTGTCCATGGATACAATTTATTTAAATAAAACAATGATATAAAACTTGTAAGAGACAAAATTTACAAACACATACAGGAGGAATTGAGGGCCCTATTCCCGTGGCAACTTACAATCTAAAAGGGTAGGGGGTTGAGAAACAGGAGGTGAGGACTGAAAGTTTGAGAAAGATGTTAATGCAGAGTTAGATGAGGGAAATGTTAGGTAAGTGAAATTAATTTATTATTGAGTTGGGTGGTAGACTTCTCTAAACAGAAAAGTCTTCAGGGAGCATTTAAAGGAAGAATGATTAGGGCAAAGCTTGACAGCACAACGGAGAGTGTTCCAGAGGGTAGGTGCTGCACATCAGACGTCCTGCAGTCTAGCATGGGAAGAGGTGATAGTCAAGGATGCAAGGAGCAGGTCATTGTTAGATCTTAGTGGGCGGGCTGGAGTATACATATTAGAGAGGATAGGTAGAGGGGAGCGGTGTTGGTGAGAGCTTTGTATGTAAGGGTGAGAATTTTGAATTTGATTCTGCTGTGACTGGGGAGCCAATGAAGGGATTCGCAGAGAGGTGCAGCAGATACAGAGCGAAGGGAAAGGTGGATTAGCCTGGCAGATAAATTTAGGATGGATTGAAGGGTGAGAGGTGGAAAAGAGGAAGGTCAGTAAGTAGTTTATTGCAGTAGTCAAGTCGGAAAATAACAAGGGAGTGGATTATTTGCTTGGTGGTGGTAGCGCTCAGAAAAAGGCGAATCTTTGAAATATTGCGTAGATGGTCGTGGCAGGAGGTAGAAGGCAATTGGATGTGGGGGACGAAGGATAGATTTGAGTCAAGTGTAACTCTGATGCAGCGGACTTGGGGCGATGGGGAAATGGTGATGCCATCAACAGGGATAGAGAAATCAGAAGTCGGCGTAGAGCTTGAGGGAGGATAAGAAGGAGCTCAGTCTTGGACATGTTAATCTTTAGGTGGTGAGAGGCCATCCAGGAAGAAATACCAGATAACCATTCGCTTACATGAGAAAGGACAGAGGGAGAGAGAGCAGGGGTGGAGAGGAAGATCTGGGCGTCATCAGCACAGAGGTGATATTTGAAACCATAACTGTTGATAAGTTTACCCAGTGAAGAAGTATAAATGGAGAAGAGTAGAGGTACTCCAACAGACAGAGGCATTGGAGAGGAGGAGTCGCCGGCAAATGACACCGAAAAAGACCTGTGAGAAAGATAGGAGTGAATCCAGGAAAGAAGCAGTGTCACAGAGGCCAAAAGAGCTAAGGGTCTGTAGGAGGAGGGGGTGGTCAACTGTGTCGAAGGCAGCTGAGAGGTCAAGAAGATGAGTATAGAGTAGTGGCCAATATTTTTAGTCTATAAAAATAATATTGGATAAAATGAATAATATAATTGAAATACTAAGTATTTTTCTTCCCGAAAAGACTTGAAATGAAAATATGCTTTAATTATATGACATTATGGAATTTGAGGCAAGAATTAAAGGCAGTGCTAAAATTATAATGTACATTTTTAATGGTTGTTACAACCAATCCAGTAATACAATTTTTTATTTGTATTAAGCAGGGAAGAAACCCCAACGCCTAAGAGCCAAAAGAACATGAAAATGTGTGCCCCTTAAATATTCTGTATACCACTGGTTCTCAAACCTGTCCTCAGGCCTCCCCAACAGGCCAGGTTTTTAGTATTACCTTGGGTGAGAGCAGGTAAAATGACCATGTTTACTAATCAGCTGATTATTTCACTCTAGTTCAGATATCCACAAAATGTGGCCTGTTAGGGAGGTCTGAGGACAGGTATTAAACCCAGTGCTGTATACTGATAGCTGGCACTAGTTGCTGGACTAAGTGAGATTTTGAATTTTTTGAAAGCAGAACTGTTTGTGATAGCTGGGATGTTGATTATACAGAATGCTGTTAAAAAAAATATTGATCTAAAAAAAGATGTATATTATAACAGGGAACTAGCATAGAGCATAGCGGACGCAGGTGTTATTTCCCAGAAAAAGGGCTGATTTGTTAATAACCTGGCAGCATTTATTTTCTACCAGCTGCTAACTGAATTTTGAGTTTTGATGCAGTATGAATTTATAGTTTTGTTTATTTTTATTGTACTAAATTAAACTACAGGGCTGTAAAAACTAGTATATTTCAAACAAAAAACTTAAAGGGACAGTCTACTCCAGCATTTTTACACCTAGATTTAGAGTTTTGCGGCCGAAGGGGTGCGTTAGCTACGCGTCTTTTTTTTCTAGCGCTGCTTCTAAACAACGCTGGTATTTAGAGTTCTCTGAAGGGCTGCGTTAGGCTCCAAAAAGGGAGCGTAAAGGCATATTTACTGCCACTTCAACTCTCAATACCAGCGTTGCTTACGGTAGCGGCTAGCTGGAAAAACGTGCTCGTGCACGATTCCCCCATAGGAAACAATGGGGCAGTTTGGGCTGAAAAAAAACCTGCAAAAAAGCAGCGTTCATCTCCCTATGGGGAAACACTTTCTAAGTATGCACCTAACACCCTAACATGAACCACGAGTCTAAACACCCCTAACCTTACACTTATTAACCCCTAATCTGCCGACCCCGCTATCGCTGACACCTGCATTACACTATTAACCCCTAATCTGCCGCTCCGAACACCGCCGCAACCTACATTATCCCTATGTACCCCTAATCTGCTGCCCCTAACATCGCCGACCCCTATATTATATTTATTAACCCCTAATCTGCCCCCCCAACGTCGCCGCTACTTTACCTACACTTATTAACCCCTAATCTGCCGACCAGACCTCGCCGCTACTCTAATAAACGTATTAACCCCTAAAGCTAAGTCTAAACCTAACCCTAACACCCCCCTAAGTAAAATATAATTTTAAATATTATTAACTAAATTATTCCTATTTAAAACTAAATACTTACCTGTAAAATAAACCCTTATATAGCTACAATATAACAAATAATTATATTGTAGCTATTTTAGGATTTATATTTATTTTACAGGCAACTTTGTATTTATTTTAACTAGGTACAATAGCTATTAAATAGTTATTAACTATTTAATAGCTACCTAGTTAAAATAATTACAAAATTACCTGTAAAATAAATCCTAACCTAAGTTACAATTAAACCTAACACTACACTATCATTAAATTAATTAAATAAATTACCTACAATTACCTACAATTAAATAAACTAAACTAAATTACAAAAAAAACCCCCACTAAATTACAAAAAATAAAAAAAATTACAAGAATATTAGGCTAATTACACCTACTCTAAGCCCCCTAATAAAATAAAAATAAAATAAAATAAAAAAGCCCCCCAAAATAATAAAGGTCCCTACCCTATTCTAAATTAAAAAGTAACCAGCTCTTTTACCAGCCCTTAAAAGGGCTTTTTGCGGGGCATGCCCCAAAGTAATCAGCTCTTTTGCCTGTAAAAAAAACACAATACCACCCCCAACATTACAACCCACCACCCACATACCCCTACTCTAACCCAAACCCCCCTTAAATAAACCTAACACTACCCCCCTGAAGATCTCCCTACCTTGAGTCGTGTTAACCCAGATAGGCACCGATGGACCAAAAGAGGACACCTGGAGCGGCAGAAGTCTTCATCCTATCCGGGCAGAAGAGGACATCCGGACCGGCAGACATCTTCATCCAAGCGGCATCTTCTATCTTCATCCATCCGGAGTGGAGCGGAGCCATCTTCTTCCAGCCGCACGGATCCATCCTTCTTAACCGACGCCTACTCGCCGAATGAAGGTTCCTTTAAATTACGCCATCCAAGATGGCGTCCCTCGAATTCCGATTGGCTGATAGGATTCTATCAGCCAATCGGAATTAAAGTAGGAAAAATCTTATTGGCTGATTGAATCAGCCAATCCGATTCAAGTTCAGATCAGCCAATAGAATGCAAGCTCAATCTGATTGGCTGATTGCATGCCCTGGAAAAAGCCATTTTAAGGGCTGGTAAAAGAGCTGGTTACTTTTTAATTTAGAATAGGGTAGGGACCTTTATTATTTTGGGGGGCTTAGAGTAGGTGTAATTAGCCTAATATTCTTGCAATCTTTTTTTAATTTTTGTAATTTAGTGTTTGTTTTTTGTAATTTAGTTTAGTTTATTTAATTGTAGGTAATTGTAGGTAATTTATTTAATTAATTTAATGATAGTGTAGTGTTAGGTTTAATTGTAACTTAGGTTAGGATTTATTTTACAGGTAATTTTGTAATTATTTTAACTAGGTAGCTATTAAATAGTAAATAACTATTTAATAGCTATTGTACCTAGTTAATATAAATACAAAGTTGCCTGTAAAATAAATATAAATCCTAAAATAGCTACAATATAATTATTCGTTATATTGTAGCTATATTAGGGTTTATTTTACAGGTAAGTATTTAGTTTTAAATAGGAATACTTTAGTTAATAAGATATAATTTATTTTGTTAGATTAAAATTATATTTAACTTAGGGGGGTGTTAGGGTTAGGGTTAGACTTAGCTTTAGGGGTTAATACATTTATTAGAGTAGCGGCGAGGTACGGTCGGCAGATTAGGGGTTAATACTTGAAGTTAGGTGGTGGCGATGTTAGGGAGGGCAGCGTGTGGCGGTTTAGGGGTTAATAACTTTATTAGAGTAGCGGCGAGGTCCGGTCGGCAGATTAGGGGTTAATAAGTGTAGGTAGGTAACGGCGACGTTGGGGGGGGGGGCAGATTAGGGGTTAATAAATATTATGCAGGTGTCGGCAGTGTTAGGGGCAGCAGATTAGGGGTACATAGGAATAATGTAGGTGGCGGCGGTGTGCGGTCGGCAGATTAGGGGTTAAAAAAATGTATTATAGTGACAGCGAAGTGGGGGGACCTCGGTTTAGGGGTACATAGGTAGTTTATGGGTGTTAGTGTACTTTATAGCACAGTAGTTAAGAGCTTTATAAACCGGCGTTAGCCCAGAAAGCTCTTAACTACTGACTTTTTTCTGCGGCTGGAGTCTTGTCGGTAGAGGGTGTACCGCTCACTTCAGCCAAGACTCTAAATACCGGCGTTAGGAAGATCCCATTGAAAAGATAGGATACGCAATTGGCGTAAGGGGATCTGCGGTATGGAAAAGTCGCGGCTTGAAAGTGAGCGTTAGACCTTTACCTACACGACTCTAAATACCAGCGGGCAGCCAAAAGCAGCGTTAGGAGCCCTTAACGCTGCTTTTGACAGCTACCGCAGAACTCTAAATCTAGGCGTTATTTTTTTTAAAGATAGATAGTTCCTTTACTATACATTCCCAGTTTTGCACAACCAACAGTTATATTAATATATTTTTTACCTCTGTGATTACCTTTAATCTAAGCCTCTGCAGACTGCCCCCTTATTTTAGTTCTTTTGACAGACTTGCATTTTAGCCAATTAGTGCCCTCTCATAAGTAACTCCGTGGGCATGAGCACAATGTTATATATATGGCACACATTTAGTAATACCCTCTATCTGTGAAAAACTGTCAAATGCATTGAGATAAGAGTGGCCTTCAAGAGCTTAGAAATTAGCATATGAACCTACCCAGGTTTTGCTTTCAACAAAGAATAACAAGAGAACAAAGTAAAATTTGATGATAAAAGTGAATTGGAAAATTGTTAAACATTGCATGCCCTATCTGAATAATGAAAGTTTAATTTTGACTTGAATGTCCTTTTAAGCCAAGGGGGTATATTTAATAAGCAGCAGATGCTGCTTTCTCTGTCTGAAGTTTCTGGCTCGCCGTAAGACCACTGCTCCTTAACTTGTCTGTCACCTTTTAGAAGGCGGACTGCAATCATCCCGATCCGATCGGGATGATTGACACCCCCTGCTAGCGGCCGATTGGCTGCGAATGTGCAGGGGGCAACATTGCACAAGCATTTCACAATAAATGCTTGTGCAATGTTAAATGCCAACAGCGTATGCTGTCGGCATTTAGTGATGTCGGGCGGACATGATTCACTGCAGTGAATCATGTCCACTCGACACTTAGTAAATTGACCCCAAGAAGTGAAATCTTTCTTGTGAGTAATTACATTATCAAGGATAGGACAGGTGTAGATAGTACAAGAGGTGAAAGGTTAACTTATTCAAACAATTACAAACGATAGAGCAAGTGAGTTGAAACTGCAATCAATTAAAGTGTAATGCATTATATGTAATGTATTGTTATCGCTTGTCTATAACTATGGGTTTAACCCCCACAAAAGGTTTGAAAGGGTATACTACCTCTCCTTAGTCAGTGATTGGTAGCTAAATATGTGTTCAGCTTAGAATGGGCAGTGTATTGTTGCTCAGGAGCTGACTTTAAGTATATATTTATGTTTAAATCTTTTTTATTAGTAACATGGGTTTTCACAATACAAAAAAAATAGATCTTTTCATATGAAACAATCAATCTACAATTAATTGAGCATTAGGAAAGAGATGCGGGAGTATGAGTTGCAACATATTGTGGGTTGAGTAACTGTTCTTCCATACAGGAGTATCGTTTACCTTATACAATCACTGCTCAAGGATTCTCGAGCCTTTCCATAACATTAAGTCTCTGATCATATATTTGTCCATATCTTCCTTTCTTTTCTGGATTGTTCCAGATTGTGTTGTCCCATGTTTAACCATTTTCTTAAATAACTATATTGAAGTATAATCAACAGTTCAGTATTACTAAATGTAAATTTTAACAGGTAACCAAACCTAAGCTGCATTTCTTAAGGTCTCTCTAGAAATCCTAACATCAGCTTAGAAAAAAAAAAAAAAAAAATAAAAAAAGTAATAAATACAGAAAAGAAAAGTTAACCAAAGGGTAAACTAGGTCGCCAGGTGTCCCCTCCTCTCCTCCCCTCCAGGTCTTGGTATCTTCTCCCCCTATTTCTAGGCTACAGGAGATCATCTATTGAGTCTATGTCTATTTAGTGTCCAGTAAAACCAGATCTGTTCAAATTGTGTCTGTGTGTCTAGTAACTGCGAAGCAGTTTCATACATGTGGTATGTTAGAGAAATTTTATTGACTACTTCCTCCCAAGGTGGTGCTGAGGTTTTCCAATATTTTGCTATGCAGGTTCTGGTAACCGTACTAATGATTCTAATGAATGTGTTTATCTGTTTGTTAAACTGAGGTAGTGGGAAATGTAAAAGAGCTTGTAACGGTGTCAATCGAATGTGTTCATCTAGAACAGAGCTTAGTAGATCTGATGTTTTAGCCCAGATATCTCTCACCATTCCGCACTCCCACCACATATGACAATAGGAGCCTACTTCCCCACATCCTCTATAACAAGACCTATTATGGTTAGATGACATATGAGCGGTTTTAACTGGAGTCAAGTACCACCTAAACATCGTCTTGGTGGTGTTTTCTCTCAAATCGGTGCTTAAGAGTCCTTTACAAGCTGAATGAAACGTGTTATCCCACCATTGCTTATCTTTATTTATATCTAAATCTTTCTCCCAATTTAGAATCAAGTTAGGTTTTGATGAATTGTTAGTTGCTTGTATCTGTAAATATAGTTTAGAAATGGCCCCCTTTGGTCTGTGTGTGGACTTAAGTAGACTCTCCAGAGGTGTGGTTATGGTGGGCTGAAGGCCTTTAATATATTCATGGATTACAGAGTTAACTTGAAGATATTGGAACCATTGTAATTTTACTGAGTCTAATTGGGTCTGTATCTGGTTGAAAGTCTTAGGTTTACCTCCACTTAACCAGTCTGCCACTCTATAGAGGCCCTTATTGGCCCATTTATCTACTATATGTTGTGACTCTTTGGGGAGCAGATATCTAATTGGGTGCACTAATGTCTGGTTAGATAAGAGATTCTGTCTGTTAGTCAAGACGGACCAAATTTCGATAGTATGGTGTATGATCTGTAAACCTGGCTTATCCTTGAGGTCCCTCTTTATATGTTTATGCCATAGAAAATCGTCTAGATAGGGGGTATCTCTTATCTCTGCTTCTAGATTGGTCCATGTGACCCCTTCCACATTACTTCCCACTAATGCCGTCTGTGCTAATCTTGCTGCTTTGTAGTACTCTACTATGTTGGGAGCTCCAATTCCACCTAGACTCCTATGTTTGGTTATCAAAGCAGTTGCTATGCGAGCCACTTTATTCCCTCTAATGTAAGTTATTAGGTCTCTTTGTAGTCGCTCAAGATCTTTTAGTGGGACTTTTATGGGTAAGGTTCTAAATAAGTATAATATCCGGGGGAGAATTGCCATTTTGACTGTTGCTAGTCTACCTAACCATGAGAAAGTGTGCGTCTTCCATTTGCTTTAGTTTTTCCTTATCTCCTTGTATATGGGTTCATAATTGTATTTATATAGCTGGTTTATCTGAGGTGTAAGGTGTATCCCTAAGTATTTAAGCGAGTGAGTGACCCATCGTACTTCAAAGTTAATGTCTATAATTTTTTTGGTGTGTTGTGGAAGTCCCAAAGGTAATGCTTCACATTTATCTAGGTTGACTTTGTACCCTGATATTTGGGAAAATTGGTCCAATAATTTGTATAGATTGGGTAAGGATGTGAGGGGTTTCGTCAGTGTTAGAAGGATGTCATCCGCAAAGAGTGTCAGCTTGTATTCCCGATCTTTGACCTTCACCCCTGTAATGTCTGGGTCTTGTCTAATTTTGGCCGCTAGGGGTTCTATGCATATTGCAAAGAGCAGAGGTGATAGTGGGCATCCCTGCCTTGTGCCGTTTAGTATGGGAAAACTCTTAGATTTATAACCTGAGATAGACACTTGGGCTGAGGGATTAGAGTAGATTGCGTTTAGGGTTGTAACGAAGGCACCCTCAAATCCCATCTGTTGTAAAACTGCAAACATATATCCCCAGTCCACTCTATCAAATGCCTTCTCCGCGTCCAGCGAGAGGAGCAGAGAAGGCATTCGTTTGTCTCCCACATAGTCTATAATGTCTAACAGTCGACGTACATTGTCTGGTGCTTCTCTGTCCTTCACAAAGCCCACTTGATCAGGGTGAATCAGCTTTGGAAGTATGTGTTTTAGTCTATTGGCCAAAATCTTCGTCAATATTTTTAAGTCTTGGTTAATGAGCGAAATCGGTCTGTAGTTTGCACAACATTTGTGGTTTTTACCAGGTTTAGGGATCACTATGATTTTGGCCTGTAACATGTCTGCTGGAATGGTGTGTCCCTCTAAAATAAAATTACAGAGGTCCGTGAGGTGGGGGATTAAGGTTCCCTTGAAAGTTTTATAATATTCCCCCGCGAACCCATCTGGTCCCGCTGCCTTCCCCGTTTTAAGTTCCTTTATAACCTTCCCAACCTCCACCCTTGTTACTGGGGCATTTAGTGTGTCGTTGTCTTCTTTAGTAAGTAGGTGCATGTCAGCTTCTTTAAGAAATTTCTCAGTTTGGGATTGTAAGGTGTTCGAGTGTGTTACTTTTTTACCGTCATATAGATTTCCATAAAACTCTGCAAATGCGTCTGTTATATATTGTGGGTGGGATACAGTGGTGCCATTTGTCAGTAAGATAGAAGGAATAATAGATGCCCTACATCTCTCTTTTAATTTATTTGCTAGGTATCTATCGGGTTTGTTCGCATGGATATAATATTGTGTATTTAGTCTCTGTATTGCTCTAGCTGATTGGTTGTTTAGAATATTGGCTAAGTTTTCTCTTTTAGCTGTGAGGGTGGAAAGAATTTCTTTTTTTTGTGTAGTTTTGTGTAGCTTCTCTAGTTCTGCGATTTCTCTGTGTAAGTGTGTTAGCTGGTCTTTGTGTTGTTTGTTGCTTTTGGATTTGTCTTGAATGAGTAACCCTCGTATGTATGTTTTGTGTGCTGCCCATGGGAATATGGGGTTGGCTGTGGTTTCTTTGTTGATATCCCAATATTCGTTTAATGATTTGACGTATGTTTCTTTATGTGTAGGATTTTTTAAATATGATGGGTCATATGTCCAGGTTCTGGATCTTTGCGTGTCTACGAGTCCCTCTAAATGTAAATAAAGTATTGAATGGTCTGACCACACACAGGTCTGAATTGATGAGGTCTGGAGAAGTGGTTGTAGGATCTGGCTAATATATATATAATCCAGCCTCGTATACTGCTTGTGAGCTGCTGAGTAGAAGGTAGTGTCTAGGGTCTTACCATATAATGTGTACCAAGAGTCAAATAGTGCATGTGGGGCCAGGTGTTCTAGAATAGAATTCACTATCTTGTTGTGTCTAATTTGTTTAGCCGTAAGTTTAGTTTTTTTTTCTACAAATTTGGTCATTGTGATGTTAAAGTCTCCTGCCAGGATGATTTTGTGTTGGGACCAGTTAGTAAGCAGATTAGATATATGGTTGAAGAATGAGTGTTGATTATCATTGGGAGCATATATGTTGCATAAAATGATATTAGATTCCCCACATTGGCCTTTAACTATAAGATAACGCCCCTCTCTATCCGCTATAGTAGATTCATGTTTGAAGTCAAGACTAGCATGGACCAGAATCGAGACCCCCCGTTTCTTGGTGTCTGTGGTTGCATGGTAATGTTGTGTGAAGTTTTTTGCCCAGTATTTTGGGATTATGTCTCTAGTAAAGTGAGTTTCTTGGAGAAATAAAATATTGGCCCCTAATCGGTGATATTGGGACATGGCTGTGCGTCTTTTAATGTTAGTGTTTAAGCCCCTCACATTGTGAGTAATGAGATGTATTTTTGGAATCATGGGATAGATGTATTGTGGTATTTAGCTTTTGTCAATCTGGATATGTAAAATTTTGATATATACGACCCTAACGAGGTAGATGGTTCCACAAAGAAGATCTTACTATAGATTTCTGACCTGAGGGAGGGGACAATCCCGGCAACCTGATACCCTCTATTGCCTCGAAATTTCCTCCTTTTCTCTCCTTCAGAATTATAAGAAAACACCTGGTTAAAAAAACAAGAAATTAAGTAACAAAAAACATTGAACATGTGAACAAGAACATTGAATATCCCAACAAAGTTCCTGCACATTCTATTCCTAAGTGCAGATATCTACATACCCTATTCGTTATGACTTAAATGATTTCCTGCCTAAGGGCAAGATAAAGAAAAGAAAACAAACATACAGCAAGAGAACAAGCTATGGCATAAATAACAGTTGTAGATAAGATATCAAATGGGTGGAAACTTGTTCCATAACCTTCTGTCTCTGCATAGTTCTTGCGAGGAAAAAAAAAAAAAAAAGGAGCAAGATATCACAATAAAAAGTTAGCTCTTTGTTCTGATAAAGTCCCTTGCTCGTAATTTGTGAACTTTCAAACATAAATTTTCTTAACAAAACATTTGCAACTTGACATTATACTTATCTGGCCTCTGGGTAGCGTCCTTATCGGCCAGAGGAGATCAGGACTCAATCTCCCGACTCCAAATCGTCACTTTCAATGACAGGGGAGTCAATTCCCTTTTCCTGTAAAGATTTATTGTGAACTTCAGGGTGGTCAGGTTTTCCGCTTCTTGTCAGGAATTTTGGTCCATTGCTTCTGGCGAGGTTTTCCCCCCTGGTTAGGGAGATCAGAAGTAGCTTCTTGTTGTGGCATTGCTGGGGGATCTAGCTTCATTTTGCGGCAGATTTCCGGGATTTCTTGAAGATCTTTGATAGAAAGAGACTTGTTCTCCCATGATATATGCAGGGCAAAAGGGAAGCCCCATCGATATGGAATTTGGTTTTTCCTTAACAAGGAAGTAAATGGGCGAAGAGAGCTTCTTCGCTGTAGAGTCCTTAGGCACAGGTCTTGAAAAAACTGAATAACATTTCCTTGATATTTAAAAGTGGGATTCCTCCTAGCCGCTGCTAGTATTTCCTCTCTGTCTTGGAAGCGCAGCATCTTGATGATGACATCCCTAGGGGGGTCTTCTCCTCTTGGTTTGGATCTAAGTGCCCTGTGGGCTCTTTCCATTTGGAATTTGTCTTCTCCTTCCGAGCCAGTAATGGTTAGGAAAAGATTGAGCAGATAAGAATTTAACTCTTTAGGACCTATCGACTCAGGAACTCCTTTTAGGCGTATATTGGATCTTCTGCTACGATTTTCTAGATCTTCTAGTTTATCGTATATATCGTCAATTTCTGATTGCTGAGAAGTGACTTTGTTCGTTACTGCGTTCAGATCTTCTATCATTGAATCCCCATTTTCTTCCAAGGTGTTTACTCGAGAGCCCAGATCTACTATCTCCTGCTTCAGTTCCGTTATGCTGTTAGTTACTGAATTTTGCATAGTCTCCATCCTTTCCAGCACTCTTTCAAAGTTTATATTGATGTCTTGCTTGGAGACAAGGTGATCTAGATCTGCCCTGGTTATAGGCCTCATGTCTTCTAATTTATCTTTAGGGCCCTCATCTCCTTCTCTCTCCTCATCAGACTGCTGTGTCTGTATATCAGTCTGCTTGTCTCCTTTCAACGGTTTGAAAAAAAGATTAGTCGAGGACTGTTTAGCCAGAGACTGTGTCTTGTTATTTTTCTTTGCGGTCATTTTGATCACTGCTTGCCCCCCTGTTAAGTGTGGCGCTTGCTATAAGAACGTTAAGCCGTTAGGCCGCTGGCAGTAGAAGAGCTTAAAGTTGTATTTTCAACAGGAATATGAATAGTGTATCTACTGGTACTGCGCTGTATATATTGAGATTTGTTTTACCAGTATTACACTACAATATCTGCAGTCCCAAGTTAGGTAGCTTCGCTTATCATAGGGGTTTGTTAGGAACCTTCTGGGCCAATTATATAAAATATGAAATCTGAGACCTGGGATATAGGGCCCTGGGAAGTCACTGCTATATGCATGAAATCATGTTGTCAGCATGGTATCTCTTATGATCGACAAATTAGTGCAGTCATTGCCATCTGAAAATACACTCTCCTGTCAAAAGCTTTATATATACATCTTCATTTCCTTTAAAGCTTATAGTGTCAGTCTCTTGCTTGGGCTTAGTTTTCCGCTGAGTCCCTAAAGCATGTTTATCGTGTAATGGCTGAGGAGGGACAGGCTTTGGGGCCTGCTGGTTTATAGTTATGATGAACAGAAGAAAGTTTCTTTGTGTCCTCTAGGTTTTATAACTGAGCCTTCTGCCAGACAGAACATCCCGGGGAATAGTCTCTCCCCATGAAGGTATGTCCCCTGATTTGTCTCTGAGCTTACTCCTTAAGTGATCCCCACTTGCTTGTATAGTGATCGATTATGATCCCCAGCCTGTGTGGTGTACGTGTGCAAGCTTACCCTGCATAACCGTCACTCCAGAGTCCCGGAATAGTGAAGGCTTCTCTCTCCTGCATTATCTCCTTAATGCTACTTCTCCTGCCCTCTCCCTTAGATACAGATTGCCGATGCGATTAATGCGGCTCCCTCTCCAATCTCCTCATTTACTTTGTGCCTCCAGTGCACTGTGAAAGCGGTGCTGAGAATCCTGCCGCGTGGGCTATAAAGATTGCCGCCGTACCGCTACTGCGCTCACCTCCGTCTTGAGGATCTCTGACTCTGCTTTGTATTAGGTGTTAGACCAGCCATATGAGCAACAACTATTGCCCCATAATACAAGCTCCTATTGTGTTTGCTTTCCTGCTTTTTTCCTCAGCTTTTAAGTCTAAGTATTTAGTGCTCTGCACGGAGCTTCTCCTTTAGGCGTCCATTCCTCAGCTCCTCCAGGCTCCGCCCCGACTTTAAGTATATATTTAAAGGAACATGAAACCCAAAAATGTTCTTTCATAATACAGATAGAAAATACAATTTTACACAACTTTCTATTTTACTTCTATTATCTAATTTGTTTTATTCAGTGGTATCATTTGTTGAAGGAGCAGCAATGCACTACTGGCTTCTACATGGGCGAGCCAATGACAATCGGTATATATATATATTTATATATATATATATATATATATACAGCCATCAATCAGCAGCTAGAACCTAAGTTCTTTGCTGCGCCTGAGCTTTCCTAGATAAACCTTTCAGCAAAGGATAACAAGAGAAGGAAGCAAATTAAATAAAAGAAGTAAATTGGAAAGTTGTTTAAAATTGTATGCTCTGTCTAAATCATGCATGTCTAATTCTGACTTTACTGCCCTTTTAACTGCTTTCCAGCATGCAGCTCCAGACACCCTATTAAGAGGTGGTTTAGCGTAGCCAGAGGTGTTGGCTGCTCTATTTCTCTCCCAGCCTGTTCTTCAGTTGGCAAGGTAGTGACCTGTGCTATAGATAGTCTCCCTGTGAATGTAATTGTAATCTGGATACAGTTACCTGTGCTAAAGGTAGCTCTACCTGTGACCTTAGTATCTGAAGTGGCCCTACAGGTCTTTTGGCACCAAGGTCTTTAGAGGAGATTTAAAAAAAAACCTTACTGATGCCAGTTCTGTTCTTCATGATTCTTTATGGACATCCTGGCACACTTGCTCCTGACCTATCTCCTTGATCTTGACTCTGGTGTGTTTCATGATTTATGCTTTTTCGCTTCATCATTGCCTGTACTGTACTTTATGGACTGACTACTGAGATACTGACCTTGGGAACATTACTTTGGACTAATTTGCTGTTAATACCTTTTGCTGTGAAGCTCAGTTCATGTCTACTATTCCGGTATTAAAGTATGGCCTTGTTTCTTCCTACTCTGCTGATTACGCTCTATTGGCTAACTGCTGTGGCCATTCATTGTGTCTATCCTGTCTGCACCTGTCCCAGGCCTGTAACACATCCACCTTGGTATTGTTTTCAGCCTAACTAAGGAAACTACCTTTTTACCTTATCAACCCAGAGTATCAGCCAAGCAATAGTATATTAAGAAAATGTTTCCTTTCGATGTCATCATTCACAAGTTTTTTAATCTTTACCATCTCTGGGAATGTATTTCCTAAAACAATCAAACTAATCCAAGCGCACTAATAAACTCAGCAAAACTGACAGAAGGGCTTAGCTCTCCAATCCATGTCTCCAATCTACAAAAATATGAGTGTGGCTCTCAAACTATAATTAGCCTAGTTTTTCTTCTTGACAAAACATGAAGAGAGCATAAGTCTGTAGTCCTTATAATACTATCTGGTTCCTTACTGGCTGGATGCATGATCTATATGACATCATGTAACAGTGCTCTAATAATTATTCAATCCGAAATGGGTGCAAACAAGCAATTGTTATTTTTATTTCATTGGAAAGTATTTAGCAAATCACCTTTAAAAGGTAAAGACATGAAACGGATAATTTTTTAATCTAAAGGGATTATATATTTACTTAAAATAGATATTCTTGTAATGAAGAAACCTGTTTTTTATTTTATTATTTGTATGGTTGTAAAGACTAGTCTTGTTCATCAGTACAACTACTTCTATCAGTCTGCAAGAAATTGATACTTAGGTGCATTTCCTTCTATTTTCAATATAAATGTAAACAGCTTTTTTTAAAATCCTTTGTATGTGCGTGTGTATGAGTGAGTGTGTGAGTGTGCGCGTGAGTGTGTGTATGTAGTGTGTGTATACAAGTGTGTGCATGTGTGTATGTGCATGTGTGTGTGTGTGTATGAGTGAGTGTGTGTATGTGTGTGAGTGTGTGTGCATGTGTGTATACGAGTAGGTGCATGTGTGTGTATGAGTGAGTGCGTGTATGTGAGTGTGTGTGAGTGCGTGTGTGTATGTAAGTGTGTGTATGTGAGTGTGTGTGCATGTGTGTATACAAGTAGGTGCATGTGTGTGTGTGTATGAGTGATTGTGTGTATGTGAGTGTGTGTGAGTGCGTGTGTGTATGTAAGTGTGTGTATGTGAGTGTGTGTGCATGTGTGTATACAAGTAGGCGCATGTGTGTGTGTATGAGTGAGTGTGTGTGTGTATGTAAGTGTGTGTATGTGAGTGTGTGTGCATGTGTGTATACAAGTAGGTGCATGTGTGTGTGTATGAGTGATTGTGTGTGTGTATGTAAGTGTGTGTGCATGTGTGTATACAAGTAGGTACATGTGTGTGTGTGTATGAGTGAGTGCGTGTGTGTATGTAAGTGTGTGTATGTGAGTGTGTGTGCATGTGTGTATACGAGTAAGTGCATGTGTGTATGTGTGTATACGAGTGTGTGCATGTTACCCTGAGGTTATATATATATATATATATATATATATCACATTATTTTTTGATGATGCAATCCATTGGCTGCCTAATACTTTCCTTTTGTAAAAAGTTGCAAAAAGCCAGTAAAGATAACATCAAGGTAAATATAAGGTCAGCATTAGTACTTGGATATTTGTGCAGCTACCAATAAGCAAGCAAATATTAAAAAGATAGAAACACTGTATACCCAACCCCGGTGCCTTTACTAATTTAAACAATAGTTGTGTCTATGGATTGGAATGTCTTAAAAACTAGGCCAGAAATCATTTTTGCATTATGAGTTTGCACACTAAAACATTATAGATTGAATCATTGGGCCATATGCAATTGCTGCACTATTATGTGCATGATGGTAAATGCTAACCTTCATTACCATTTTGCAGCAAACAACCATTAGTTTGAAAAATAAGTTTATGAGCTTGAGAACACAAATTCACTAGGTAAACACAGATTAACCCCTTAGTGACCAGACCACTTTTCAATTTGTTGACCATCTGGGACCAAGGCTATTTTTGCATTTCTGCGATGTTTGTGTTTAACTGTAATTTTCCTCTTACTCATTTACTGTACCCACACATATTATATACTGTTTTTCTCGCCATTAAATGGACTTTCTAAAGATATGATTATTTTCATCATATCTTATAATTTACTATAAAAAAAAATATAAAATATGAGGAAAAAATGAAAAAAATGCACTTTTTCTAACTTTGAGCCCCAAAATCTCTTACACATCTACAACCACCATAAAATACCAATGCTAAACAGTTTCTAAATTTTGTCCTGAGTGTATAAATACCCAATGTTTACATGTTCTTTGCTTTTTTTGCAAGTTATAGGGCAATAAGTACAAGTAGCACTTTGCTATTTCAAAACCATGTTTTTTCAAAATTGGCGATAGTTACATTGTAACACCAATATCTGTCATGAATCCCTGAATAACCCTTCAAATGTATATATTTTTTTAAAAGAAGACAACCTAAGGTATTAAACTTGGGGTATTTTGACTTTTTTCATGCAACCATTTTACCACCAATCTATGCCAAAGTTTGGGGGGGGGGAAAATAATTTGATTTTTTGACAAAATAGCAATTTAAGAATACATTTACTGATAATATTAAGGGTTACTGCCAAATAACACCCTCATATGTCTTCAGCAGCATCTCCTGGGTACAGTGATACCACCCATGTATAGGTGTGTCGGGTTCTCAGGGGGCTAAAAGCTCTTATTTTTAGGGAGCGCATTCCAGTTTTTCAACTTGGAATTTTCACATTGGTCATCATGCACCCATGTCCTATTTGGGACATTTCTGAAGCTGGTCAATGGAATTTACCCCCATCAAACCATATATTTTTGAAAAGTAGACACCCTAGGGTATTTCAAATGCTTGTATTTTAACACTTTCCATGCACTAATTCAACCACCAGTCTTTGTCAAACTTTTGGGTAGTCATTATTTTGTGTTATTTTTCACACACATTGTACTTTAGGCATGGATTCTCAGTTCCTGTTATGTGTTACTGCCAAAAAACACCTCAATATGTGTTCAACAACATCTCCTGAGTACAGTGATACCACTCATGTATAGGTGTGTCGGGTTCTCTGGGGGCTAAAAGGCCTTAATTTTAGGAAGCGCATTCCAGTTTTTCAACTTGGAATTTTCACATCGGTCATCATGCACCCATGTCCTATTTGGGACATTTCTGAAGCTGGTCAATGGAATTTACCCCCATCAAACCATATATTTTTGAAAAGTAGACACCCTAGGGTATTTCAAATGCTTGTATTTTAACACTTTCCATGCACTAATTCAACCACCAGTCTTTGTCAAACTTTTGGGTAGTCATTATTTTGTGTTATTTTTCACACACATTGTACTTTAGGCATGGATTCTCAGTTCCTGTTATGTGTTACTGCCAAAAAACACCTCAATATGTGTTCAACAACATCTCCTGAGTACAGTGATACCACTCATGTATAGGTGTGTTGGGTTCTCTGGGGGCTAAAAGGCCTTAATTTTAGGAAGCGCATTCCAGTTTTTCAACTTGGAATTTTCACATCGGTCATCATGCACCCATGTCCTATTTGGGACATTTCTGAAGCTGGTCAATGGAATTTACCCCCATCAAACCATATATTTTTGAAAAGTAGACACCCTAGGGTATTTCAAATGCTTGTATTTTAACACTTTCCATGCACTAATTCAACCACCAGTCTTTGTCAAACTTTTGGGTAGTCATTATTTTGTGTTATTTTTCACACACATTGTACTTTAGGCATCGATTCTCAGTTCCTGTTATGTGTTACTGCCAAAAAATACCTCAATATGTGTTCAACAACATCTCCTGAGTACAGTGATACCACTCATGTATAGGTGTGTCGGGTTCTCTGGGGGCTAAAAGGCCTTAATTTTAGGAAGCGCATTCCAGTTTTTCAACTTGGAATTTTCACATCGGTCATCATGCACCCATGTCCTATTTGGGACATTTCTGAAGCTGGTCAATGGAATTTACCCCCATCAAACCATATATTTTTGAAAAGTAGACACCCTAGGGTATTTCAAATGCTTGTATTTTAACACTTTCCATGCACTAATTCAACCACCAGTCTTTGTCAAACTTTTGGGTAGTCATTATTTTGTGTTATTTTTCACACACATTGTACTTTAGGCATGGATTCTCAGTTCCTGTTATGTGTTACTGCCAAAAAACACCTCAATATGTGTTCAACAACATCTCCTGAGTACAGTGATACCACTCATGTATAGGTGTGTTGGGTTCTCTGGGGGCTAAAAGGCCTTAATTTTAGGAAGCGCATTCCAGTTTTTCAACTTGGAATTTTCACATCGGTCATCATGCACCCATGTCCTATTTGGGACATTTCTGAAGCTGGTCAATGGAATTTACCCCCATCAAATCATATATTTTTGAAAAGTAGACACCCTAGGGTATTTCAAATGCTTGTATTTTAACACTTTCCATGCACTAATTCAACCACCAGTCTTTGTCAAACTTTTGGGTAGTCATTATTTTGTGTTATTTTTCACACACATTGTACTTTAGGCATGGATTCTCAGTTCCTGTTATGTGTTACTGCCAAAAAATACCTCAATATGTGTTCAACAACATCTCCTGAGTACAGTGATACCACCCATGTATAGGTGTGTTGGGTTCTCTGGGGGCTAAAAGGCCTTAATTTTAGGAAGCGCATTCCAGTTTTTCAACTTGGAATTTTCACATCGGTCATCATGCACCCATGTCCTATTTGGGACATTTCTGAAGCTGGCCAATGGAATTTACCCCCATCAAACCATATATTTTTGAAAAGTAGACACCCTAGGGTATTTCAAATGCTGGTATTTTAACACTTTCCATTCACTAATTCAACCACCAGTCTTTGTCAAACTTTTGGGTAGTCATTTTTTTGTGTTATTTTTCACACACATTGTACTTTAGGCATGGATTCTCAGTTCCTGTTATGTGTTACTGCCAAAAAACACCTCAATATGTGTTCAACAACATCTCCTGAGTACAGTGATACCACCCATGTATAGGTGTGTCGGGTTCTCTGGGGGCTAAAAGGCCTTAATTTTAGGAAGCGCATTCCAGTTTTTCAACTTGGAATTTTCACATCGGTCATCATGCACCCATGTCCTATTTGGGACATTTCTGAAGCTGGCCAATGGAATTTACCCCCATCAAACCATATATTTTTGAAAAGTAGACACCCTAGGGTATTTCAAATGCTGATATTTTAACACTTTCCATGCACTAATTCAACCACCAGTCTTTGTCAAACTTTTGGGTAGTCATTTTTTTGTGTTATTTTTCACACACATTGTACTTTAGGCATGGATTCTCAGTTCCTGTTATGTGTTACTGCCAAAAAACACCTCAATATGTGTTCAACAACATCTCCTGAGTACAGTGATACCACCCATGTATAGGTGTGTCGGGTTCTCTGGGGGCTAAAAGGCCTTAATTTTAGGAAGCGCATTCCAGTTTTTCAACTTGGAATTTTCACATCGGTCATCATGCACCCATGTCCTATTTGTGACATTTATGAAGCTGGCCAATGGAATTTACCCCCATCAAACCATATATTTTTGAAAAGTAGATACCCTAGGGTATTTCAAATGCTGGTATTTTAACACTTTCCATGCACTAATTCAACCACCAGTCTTTGTCAAACTTTTGGGTAGTCATTTTTTTGTGTTATTTTTCACACACATTGTACTTTAGGCATGGATTCTCAGTTCCTGTTATGTGTTACTGCCAAAAAACACCTCAATATGTGTTCAACAACATCTCCTGAGTACAGTGATACCACCTATGTATAGGTGTGTTGGGTTCTCTGGGGGCTAGAAGGCTTTATTTTTAGGAAGCGCATTCCAGTTTTTCAATTTGGAATTTTCACATCGGTCATCATGCACCCATGTCCTATTTGGGACATTTCTGAAGCCGGTCAATGAAATTTACCCCCATAAAACCATATATTTTTGAGAAGTAGACCCCCTAGGGAATTTGAAATGCTGGTATTTTCACACTTTCCATGAACTTATTTAACCACCAGTCTTTGTCAAACTTTTGGGTAGTCATTTTTTTGTGTTATTTTTCACACACATTGTACTTTAGGCATGGATTCTCAGTTCCTGTTATGTGTTACTGCCAAAAAACACCTCAATATGTGTTCAACAACATCTCCTGAGTACAGTGATACCACCCATGTATAGGTGTGTTGGGTTCTCTGGGGGCTAGAAGGCCTTATTTTTAGGAAGCGCATTCCAGTTTTTCAACTTGGAATTTTCACATCGGTCATCATGCACCCATGTCCTATTTGGGACATTTCTGAAGCCGGTCAATGAAATTTACCCCCATAAAACCATATATTTTTGAGAAGTAGACCCCCTAGGGTATTTTGAAATGCTGGTATTTTCACACTTTCCATGAACTTATTTAACCACCAGTCTTTGTCAAACTTTTGGGTAGTAATTTTTTTGTGTTATTTTTCACACACATTGTACTTTAGGCATGTATTCTCAGTTCCTGTTATGTGTTACTGCCAAAAAACACCTCAATATGTGTTCAACAACATCTCCTGAGTACAGTGATACCACCCATGTATAGGTGTGTTGGGTTCTCTGGGGGCTAGAAGGCCTTATTTTTAGGAAGCGCATTCCATTTTTTACACTTCCCATTTTCACATCCCATTCACCCATGTTCTATTTAAGACATTTCTGAAGCCGGCCAATGTAATTTACCCCCATAAAACCATATATTTTTGAAAAGTAGACATCCTAGGGTATTTCAAATGCAGGTGTTTTAACACTTTCCATACACTAATTCAACCACTAGTCTTTGTCAAACTATTGGGCATTCATTTCTTTGTGTTATTTTTCACATACATTGTACTTTAGACATGGATTCACAGCTCCTGTTATGTGTTACTACCAAAGAAGACACCAATATGTGGTCACCAACATCTCTTGAGTTCAGTGATACCACCTATGCATAGGTTTGGTGGCTTGTTTGGGCGTTGCAATGCCAAATGTCTGACATGTGTTTGTGATTTTTTTTCACATTTAACATATTTTCTTTGCCTATAGTCTTTTTTGGGGGTCTTTTAACATACCCCAATTTATTTGTTTTCCATAAATGTGATTATATTTAAAAAGTTGACCCCCCAAGGTATTATACATGGAGTGGTTTGATGACTTTGATGCAACCGTTTTAGCCCAAAAAATTGGAGAAAGTATATGGTGGTAATTTTTCAATTTTCATTGTTACAGACACATTGCTTTTTTACTATGATTTAGGAGAGACTGTTGTAAGTTATTGCAAAAGAATACTTCAGGTTGTTTTCTGCAAGGCACCCTGAGTACACCTATGCCCCCCATGCATAGGTTTGCCAGGATTTTGGGAAGGTTATGTTACATGATTTTAGTTATTAAAAATGAGAGTATTTCTTCTGATAGGCCTATCTTTAGTTTGGGGCCTATCACATACCCCACTTTTATTTATTGCATTCAAAGTGTATATTTTTTAAATGTTGACACCCCAAGGTATTGTATATGGTGTGCTTTGATGCCTTTGAAGCAACCGTTTTAGCCCAAAAAATTGGAGAAAGTATATGGTGGTAATTTTTCAATTTTCATTTTTACAGACACATTGCTTTTTGACTATGATTTAGGAGAGATTGTTGTAAGTTATTGCAAAAGAATACTTCAGGTTGTTTTCTGCAAGGCACCCTGAGTACACCTATGCCCCCCATGCATAGGTTTGCCAGGATTTTGGGAAGGTTATGTTACAATTTTATGACTTGTGATTTTAGTTATTAACAAAGAGAGTATTTCTTCTGATAGGCCTATCTTTAGTTTGTGGCCTATCGCATACCCAACTTTTATTTATTGCCATGAAAGTGTATATTTTTTAAATGTTGACACCCCAAGGTATTGTATATGGTGTGCTTTGATGCCTTTGAAGCAACCGTTTTAGCCCAAAAAATTGGAGAAAGTGTATGGTGGTAATTTTTCAATTTTCATTTTTACAGACACATTGCTTTTTGACTATAATTTAGGAGAGACTGTTGTAAGTTATTACAAAAACATACTTCAGGTTGTTTTCTGCAAGGCACCCTGAGAACACCTATGTCCCCCATGCATAGGTTTGACAGGGGTTTTGGTTAAAAAAAACCAGGCCCAATTTTAGAAAAAAATAGAGTAGTGAAATGTAAAAATCTGGCACAGTAAAAGTAAAAAAAACAAAAAAACATCTAACTGTAAACATAACCAAAAATGTATATATATATATGTAACAGCAAATGTATTTATTTTTTTAAAAATTGACCATTGTATGGTACCGCTTGAAGCAGTCCCCAATGCAGAGTGCAGGCTGTCCAGGGCAATCAGGACAGTGATATATGGTGTCCCTTCTCTTCCCCCTCTTGGTACAGACTCTGCATTTTTTTGTGGTTTCTGCTTTGTGGCAGTAGGGGGGATTTTAAAAATAAAATGGGTAGCCCCAACTCTGCTCTCTCCCATCACCGCCCGGGGAGCAGGTGCATCATGGTACAAAATCCCCGTAATAATCTGGAGCTGAAACTGTAAAAAAAGTATTTTTAACTCTGGGGTTTGCTTTTTTGAACAACAAAAAGCGTTGTGGGTTGCAATCTGCATTAGGTAAATTGCAACCTTTTTGTACCAGGCCCTTGTCTTCCGTATAATTAGGTAGGGCTGCAGCAGCTGATCAGCCAGATCAACCCCACCCATATGCCGGTTATAAGACTTGATGCACACTGGCTTCCTTATGATCTCAGCTCTGCCACGTACAGAAACCGCCACCGTCCTCTCTGTGTGGATGGTGGTAAGAAGGTATACATCCTTCTTGTCTCTGTACTTCAGTGCCAACAGCTCCTCTTGGCGCAGAGCTGAGGTCTCCCCCCTTCGTAGCCGGGTGCGTACAAGCTGCCCTGGGAAACCTGCACGGTTCTTTTTAATTGTACCGCAAGCTACTGTATCAAAGCAATACAGTAGCTTGAACAAAAGGACACTTGTATAAAAATTGTCTAAGTACAAGTGATACCCTTTGTTCATTAGGGGTAATATCAGGTCCCAGACAATCTTGCCAGTGGTTCCCATATGTTCTGGGCAACCTGGAGGGTCAAGGTGGCTATCCTTTCCCTCATACACCCGGAAGGCCTGAGTATACCCAGTCTCGCTGTCACAGAGCTTATACACCTTTACCCCATATCTGGAGCGTTTGGAAGGAATATACTGCTTGAATCCCAGCCTTCACTTATACTTCATTAGGGATTCATCAACGCATATATTCCTTCCAGGTGTATAAGCCTCTGCAAACCTGGCAGAAAAGTGGGTTATCAGGGGGCGGATTTTATACAGCCTGTCAAATTGGGGATGCTCCCTAGGGGGGCACAGGCTGTTGTCGCTGAAGTGCATGAAATGCAGAATCATTTCATACCTCTTCCTCGACATAGTCTGGGAGAAAATGGGGGTAGAGCAGATGGGGCTAGTACTCCAGTAGGAGCGAATGGAGGGTTTCTTTATGATGCCCATCAGCATAGTCAATGCCCAGAATTTTTTGAATTCTGGCACATTGATGGGGGCCCATTGCTGCTTTGCCAAATATGTTCCAGGCTTTGCAGCACGGAACTGATGGGCATATAAATTAGTTTGGGCGACAATGTTCCCCAATATATCATCGCCCAGAAACACTTCCAGAAACTGCTGGGGGCTAAAACCTGCCACATCTATATTTATGCCAGCATTTGCTGTGAAGGGTGGGATATCTGGCCTCTGGAGATGAGGCGTTACCCACTCTTCAGCAGCAATGGCAGCAACACGCCTCCTTCTGGCAGGGGGGCTAGCAGGGGGGCTGGCAGGGGGGGTAGCAGGGGGGCTGGCAGGGGGGCTAGCAGCCACAGATACATCACTATCAGTTGAGACTGCATCTAGTGATGTATCTGAGCACATGGCAGGGTCAAAATTGGGGTCTGAGTCAGAAATAGAGGCATCTGACTCTGACGCAAGGATGGCATACGCCTCCTCAGCACTATATCTTTTCTGTGACATTTTTGTATCTGTCACAGAAAACAATTACTAAAAAAAATTAAATTAACTAAATTAATTAACTAAATTAACTAGCAAAAAAGTACAGCTATGCTACTGCCAGTGATTTATAGTGATCACTGGCAAGCTAGGGGTTAATGGCTCTGAAAATTAAATTAAATTAACTAAATGTTTCTGAAAAGAGCCTTTGGGTTTTTAAAAAATTACAACAACAAAATTAACCCCTAAAAAAATGCACAGACAGCAAAATGCAGCAAAAAAAAAGTGCACCTATGTTACTGCCAGTGATATATAGTGATCACTGGCAAGCTAGGGGTTAATGGCTCTGAAAAGAGCCTTTGGTTCTATATTTTTTAACAAATAAAAGAAATAAATCTCTCTCTCTGCTAAATACAGGTCTCTCTCTCCAACAAAATGGCAAGTGAGGAGAGGGAGGGAGATCCACACTGATCATAGTCAATATTTACAAATATTGACATGATCAGACAAATGGGGTATTTTATTATTATTATTTTTTTTTAGGGTGGGAGGCTCAGATTGGGTGACCCTAGCTTGCCCCTATGATGATGCAGGCTAGGGACACCCCCAGAGGCCCCATGATGCACTGGGCATCGCCATCTTGGATGCCTAGTGAAGGGGGAGGGGGGGGGCTATTTAGGGCTTTTTTTTATTTAATTCGTTTTTGTTTTTTTTTACTTTTATTTTACAAATATCTAAGTGCCTCGACCCACGAGGCACTTAGCACACAAGCAGAGCATCGGAAGCGTGTCCGATCGCTTCCGATGCTCTGAAACACTGCCGGGCTCCACGTGGAGCGAAACCGGAAGGGATCACTCGTGGGGGAGTGATCAATCCGGTCCCGGCACTCGGGAACAGTATTGCAGATGCCTAGACCTCAAGGCAAGCCTGCAATACTGTTAGAGCAGCTGGAAGCGATTTCGATCGCTTCCAGTGCTTTGTTAAACCGACGACGTATGCCATACGTCCTCGGTCGTTAAGTGCTTTTTTTTTGAGGACGTATGGCATACGTCGTCGGTCGTTAAGGGGTTAATCTGATTTGTTTATCATTATCCAATATATGTTAGCATAAGGTATTGCAACTAAAGAATTACAGTTGCATGTGTTGGAAAGACTACATATAACCGTGATAAAAAAAACAATAACATCTAGGATAATTGATTAAGAATTAAGAATTAAAAGAGAAGACTAAACAAAAAAACAATATGAGAATAGATGAAACATGGTTTCCATAATACAGTTTTCTTTCAGCACTGTTACAAAGTAGCACAGAAGGTTGGCTAGCTTTGGCTAGGCTTGTAACTGTTGGAAACCCTGCAATGCTATATAATCCTGTAGTCTGGTAGCACACAAATGCTTTATACACCAGGAGAAGTCTTACATTATAAGACAGATTTTAAGCAATACAATTATCATGCATAATAGAAGGGAAACTACACCATGAAAAAGACAGATTTTACTCAGGGGTTCTGAGTAAGCCTGGAACATGAAGAGAGCCTTCTGTATATCTTGTTTAGAAAACACCTATTTTAATTTCATACTCTACAAAAGAAAACATTAAAATGATATAAAGCTAACCAATTGCAGCACTTGGTGTTTTCTCTGGTCAGGCGATATACAGTATTTACCTAGTGCGACCTCTTCTACATTTACCTAGTGTGACCTTTCATTAAAGGGACATTTTAATAGGATGGTTACTCACTATACAATTGTTTTTCCTTCTAAGCTCTCTTCAAACCTGCTCTGCTATTTTAACCTTTTAAAAGGTGGCTCCTTCTTGGAGCTTAGGTATTCTTAGGTCAGTGATATTGCTGGCTTTTTAGCTGTCATGTGCTTTGGGTTTAATATGCAAAATACAGAGCAGGAGCCTTATATTTTTACAGCAGTTTTATTCTTGGGGGGGGGGGGGGCTTTTTATATATGTTATGCAACTTTTAATCTATGTGAAAAGATGTAAACCTCCTGTTCTTTATTATGTGTCTTTATTATGTGGTTAAGCTAAAGAGCATAACACAGCTGTGAAAAAGCAGAGAATACTGATGCTACAGAGTGCAAGAATACATCAGCTCGAAGATGACACCGCCCACATCATTGTGACCATTCAGTTGTAGTTGTGCCTAGCAGTTTAATTGTAAAGTCTCCCTGGTCACCATATGTTCTTTCATTGGCTCTCATTCGAATCTGTCACGTATGTGTCACTAATCCAATTTATTTTTATTATGGGAAAGTCTAATTAAACACACACAAAAAACTATGACCTATCAAAGACCAGTAGTTATAGATTTTGCGAAACAAAAATGTTTCACAAAACTCATAACAAAAATGTTACAAAGTACACTAACACCCATAAACTACCTATAATATAATATAATAAACCGATTAAGCCGTAATTTGCTGCCCACCCACATCGCCAACACTAAATTAAAGTATTAACCCCTAATCCCCCACCCCTCGCATCGCCAAAACACTAAATAAACCGATTAACCCCTAAACCACACACCCCCATATCACTAACATCTAAATAAAACTATTAACCCCTAATACGCCGCCCCCGCATGGCAAATACTAACCTAAACCTATTAACCCCTAAACCCCCAAACACCCACATCGCAAATACTTAACTAAACCTATTAACCCCTAACCGCCAAACACCCACATCGCGACTACCTAAATAAAACTTTTAACCCCTAAACCTAAACACCCGCTAACTTTAAATTAAAGTTACAATATAACTACCTTAAAAAAAAAAAAAAATATTACCTGTGAAATAAAAAAAAACTAAGCTTAAACTTAAAAAAAACCTAACAATACAAAAAATGACAAAATCTAAAATGAAACAAAATAACAAAACCTAACATAACAAAAATCTAAAATTACACAAAAAATTTTTTTTATCCAAAATAAAAAAATGAAACCTAACAATACAAAAAATGACAAAATCTAAAATTAAACAAAATAACAAAACGTAACATAACAAAAATCTAAAATTACACAAAATTTTTATTTATCCAAAATAAAAAAAATATACCTAATCTAATACCCCTATAAAAACAAAAAAGCCACCCCAAAATAAAAACACTCACTAAACTATCAATAGCTCTTAAAAGGGCCCTAAGTTAAAATCAGCTCTTTTAGTGCCCATTAAAAAACTAAAAAGCCTTAATCTAAAAAAAAAACACACCCCCAAAAAAATAAATAAAGAGACATTAAACCCAAAACTTTTCTTTCATGATTTAGACAGACAATACAATTTTAAACAACATTCCAATTTACTTCTGTTATCTAATTTGCTTCTTTCTTTAGATATTCTTTGTTGCAGAAATAGCAATGCACATGGGTCAGCCAATCACACAAGACATCTATGTGCAGCCACCAATCAGCAGCTACTGAGCCTATCTAGATATGTTTTTCAGGAAAGAATATCAAGAGAATTAAGCAAATTAGATAATAGAAGTAAATTAGAAAGTTGTTTAAAATTGTATTCTCTGTCTGAATCATAAAAGAAAAAATGTGGGTTTAATGTCCCTTAACACTAACCCTGACATAGGTGCTCACCATTCCTTTCATTTTCATTTCAAAGATGCAAATGATGCTAAGAAAAAAGCTAAGCAAAGACATGTTGGCTAATTGATTCAATATTAATAATGACTGCCCAATGTGCCTGTATGCTGTTTTTTTTCACTTTTCAATTATTATCAATTCATGAGATCTGCAATGAATAATTTATCTCATTTTGATTAATTCTATTACTAACATGCAATAATTAATGAACATTACTTATGTTTTTGGGCTCCGTTTATAAAGTTACATATAGAGATTTGGAGCTTTTATGGTGCAGGCTTGCTTATGCCTCCCCTTATGACTTGAATGGGGATTGACAGGTTCCCTAGCTGAGAACCTTGTTAACTAGGTGGTTAATGCTGCATGGGGCCATGTATTTATTTTGTTTAAAATATCCATAGTTTAAAAGTATAATCTGATCTCTGAAAATTCTTATTTAGCAAAAACAATGGTATTGATTAATGTAATCTGAGCATGTTCAAAATGTTTACTATTGAAAAAAAAAACCAAGTAAACAGCAAGAAACACATCTTGAAACAAACAAAATGTGTAGAATTAGAGAAGACAGCCCCAAAATCCTTTGAAAATATACTTGAAATGTGGTTTCTGGTGGTTAGGAATAAAGCAGTTGAATTATCCTCATGTAAGGAGTGTGATTGGCTCACAAATGCCTTTGAAAATGTTTAGCTGGGTTATGGTGAAATTTCCAAGTAGATTGGAATATTTTTGACATGGGAATTCTGATTAACTCAAATAGGGCAATACATGGTATATAAAGGCAGCCCTGGATGCAAAAAAATAGAAAGGAGGGGCTTTTGACCCCAGGGCAGGCCAGAGGACGCAAGGGATAGGTGGGTAGTAATAGAGGGCGGCTCACAGAGTAGAGTAGTTAAGGAGAGGCAGGAAGTGTAGGTGCCATCTCCATATCCGGACCTGTTGGGAAGAAGAGCAGCTTACCTGAATGGAGCATCTCGATGAGCTGATGGCGACGGCGGCTGCCCTCTCCAAGGAGCGTGGTCCGGGCTGGTTGCTGGAGCAGCTGAAGAAGGCCGGTGCCCTTCCGGAAGCGGGTGATGTTGCTGGGCAGATGAAGAGGCCGGTCCGGCAACCAAGGCTCCGGAGCGGCTGAGTCCAGAAGTGCCTGCACGGCGGTGCTGTGGAGCCAAGGGTGGAGGGCCTCGTAGATCAGCTGGTCATCCCAGAAAGGCAGTGGAGCAGAGGAGATCAGATGCAGGCCACGTGGAGCGCGGAGCGCCTGTTGTGCAAGTTGCAGCGTCGACGGTGGAACCAATGACGTCATCGACACTGGCGGATGGTGGCCAGGAGGAAGCCGAGTCGCAGGGACTGTCAGGAGTTCACACGCTGGTGGCATCGGCTGCGCAGCATCCGGGTAAGGCTTGCCTCTACGTGGTGGGGGAGATTCTCCTGGGGAAGGCTCCATGTGGGTGCTGGTGTGTGGCGGTAGCCTGGTGTCAGGTAGGAGGGGTCCTGAAGGACAATCGACTGGGCGGGTGAATGCTGGAGGCTAGGCTGAGGGAAGCAGCCCCAATTTTATTGAGCTGCCCATGCGTGGTAGCCTCTCCATGGCCCAACAGTTTGGCTTAGGGGTAGGGGGGGGGTCAGTTTTCGTTAGGATATACTGGGAGGATTGAGACTTCCTGTCCTTAACCCTGTTGGCATTTTCCCCTAATTACCCCCCCCCCATTCACTTTGCTTAGACTATATCTAAGTAAAAAAAATAATGAAAAAAAAAAATAAAGAATTTGAACATGACAATATCCAGTAGGTAGCGCTGCAGGATAACAAATGGAATTTCAACAAAAATAAATAAAAACATTTTTTCGTTTCCTGGACATTGAATGTTGGAATTTTCAGGGTTTTTTCTTTATGAAATTTATTTATTTATCTGCTTGTTATAAACTCCACCCCCCCTTTTATCCATTTAGTGTCCATTGACTTCTTTCGAGAATTAAAAAAAAAAAAGGAATTTCATTAAAGATCCCCTTAATAAGGTTAGCCAAACATTGCTTTGATATACTGTTCTGTTTCTACCCCCCTCCCCGGGGTCCCATGCACCCATGTCATTTTAGTCCATTCCTATCCTAGCTATGGGGAACCTTATGTCCTCCATTTTATTGCCGGACGGGTGGCATGGGGAGTCCTATAGGGGTGGAGTTGTGTGGGAACTGATGTTTTTTCTTTCTAGTAGAGGAGCCGGTGATTGCTAGGTGTGGCCCGGTGGTGGCTGAAGAAGGGCAGAGCTGACACGGTGGTGACAGGGAGCACTACGGCGACTCCATCAGCTTGGAGGGTGTTTTCAGTGACTTCGAGGAGGACCCATGTGAAGGCACGTCATCAGGAGCTACGGCGGCTGGCCCGGTAGGTGAATTTGACGCTTTGGCGCAGCTTTTACATTGTTTCTCCCACAACTGACCAGGTATGGGGGACAACAGAGTGTTAGGCTGCTGGTGGTGAGCCGCCAGTGAGTGGGCCAGGTTGCAGGAGTCAGATGGCATTAGCATCTAATCTTTTGTTACAGAAGGACAGGAGCAGTCGGCTGACGGCACCCGAGGTGCTGGAGCTGGTTACAGGAGGGACGGTCTCGTTCGCCACTGCCTAGGAGAAGAGACATTGACCCACGTTCATCGCCTACATGGGCGCATCTGGACAGATCCCCTCGCGGTAGGAGCAGAGAATGGAGGCAATGTGCTGATAACAGGAGGAGGTCGCCTCTACGGAGGAGGCATTTGGCTGACAGAGACGAGCGCCGCAATACTGCTAGGACAATGGCAGCGCCTCCAGTTGCATCCACGGCTAACGCTACAGGACCTGGGATGGTGCCTGGTGGTGCAGGTGAAGTGCCGGTTGTGGGAATGCCTGTTGGGCCGGGCGGGGGCTTAGACAAATAGCATGTGTTATTGCAAGGTTTGAAAGACTTGATTGCGAGTTTTGAGAGGAGTGAGGGTTCTTTGGGGAGTCAGTAGGCAGTGGGTGCGTGGACTCCACCGGCCCTGGGGTAGGTAGAGTCGCAGCCAAAAGGTAGTCAGGCGCTGGGGGTGCAGCGAGGGGGACCCCTGCGGTGGGGACGGTTGGCGTTGCTGGGGGGCTCAGGGTTTCTGAGGAAGCTTTTCAGTGTCCTTGCCTGTGCTCCATCGGCCCGTTGGGGCTAGACTTACAGTCGGAAGTCAAAGAAAAAATCTGGAAGCGTGAGTTTTTGGAGATCTTTTGTTTGCTTCCGGTTGATCAGTTTCTAGACATTATGGAAGATCCTAAAGGGGAGTCAGGAAAAAAGGAGGAGGAGGAGAGAAAAAAGAGATATCAGAAGTTGCCGAAAACTCTAAGCAATTGGTCTAGATCATTTTGTATATTGGCCAGCGTCATAACAGAGAAATTCCCGGAGCAGGGGTCAGCTCTCTTTTGTTATTATGATGAGATTTCCTCAGCGTACCGTAAGTATGGTGGGTTAGCATGGTGGCGATACGACAAACAGTTTCATCAGCGGCTTGCTGTGTGGCCCACCATGAGTTCGGACGATAGGGATATGGGTATCTGGCAAGAGATCATGACCCCTTTATGGTCGGGACAGTTCTTTTGAGTTGGGGGGGCTGCCCGGTGCCAGTACCACTGTCCCCGGGAGGAAGGGGCTGTGCTTCCAATATAATGAGAGTCAATGCTGTTTTGGTCTCTCATGCAAATACAAGCATGAGTGTTCGGGGTGTGGAGGATTGCACTCCTATGCCAAATGCTTTAAAAGAGGACGGACGGGAGCGCGCCCAGGAGACGTGGCTTTACAGAGCCAAGACTCCAGTGAACTTAAAAAAGATGGTGACATGGTTAAGGGTAAAGCAGGAGCAGCTGAACTGTTGCTTACTGGTTTTAGCTCGGGTTTTTGGATACTATTTCTGCCGGGGAGGGCCAACGCTTCTCAGGTAATTTAAAATCAGCCAGGGTCCACCCGAAGATCATTCGGGAAAAACTTGCAAAGGAGGTGGCGTTGGGCCGCATGGCGGGTCCGTTTGCCAAATTGCCCATAGCCAATTTGCGGATTTCTCCTTTAGGGGTCGTACCCAAAAAAGTCCACCAGCAATTCCGGTTAATCCATCATTTGTCTTACCCTAAAGGATCAAGGGTTTAGTGCGGAAAGCCGGCAAGGGGTGTGTTTAGCAAAGGTAGACGTGGAGGCTGCCTTCCGTTTGTTGCCAGTCCATCCAAAATGCCATCACCTACTGGGTTGTACCTTCGAAGATGAGTTTTTTGTTGACCTCTGTTTACCGATGGGATGCTCCATTTCCTGCTCCTACTTTGAGACTTTTGGTTGTTTTGTGGAGTGGATGGTTAAGCGTCTACTTGGACGATTTCTTGTTCATCAGTCCCCCGCAGTCTGAAGTATGTTGCAGGCTGATGTCAACCTTTATGCATGTTGCGGGGGAGTTCGGTATCCCAATAGCGGAAGAGAAGTCAGAAGGCCCGAAGTCGGTCCTGTGCTTCTTGCGGATACAGATTGATTCAGAGTTGATGCAGTGTAGTCTACCGATGGAAAAAGTGGTTGATTTTGTGCAGAATTTACAAATGGCGGTGGGTCGCCATAAGCTGACGTTGCGTGAGTTACAGCCAATTGTGGGTAAACTTAACTTCGCGTGCCGGATTATTCATTTTGGTCGGGTTTTTGCAGGCGGTTGTCCCTGGCAACAGCAGGGGCAGCAGAGCCTTTCCACCACATTTGTGTGACTAGTCAGATCAGGGAGGATTTGAGGGTTTGGCTCGTGTTCCTCCAGGAATAAAATGGCAAATCCATCATTCAGAGGGTAGTGTTGGGGTCAGAGTTAAACCTTTTCACTGACGCTTCCGGTTTCCACGGGTTCGGAGCTTATCTGGATGGCAGGCTTTGGCCTTTTTATGTCAACTTTTTATGTATTGGGCTTCCAGGATATTACAAAGTCATTTGTGGTCCGGATAATAGGACGCAGTTTGTGTAGTGGTCCTTCTAGGGTGGACAGGAGGCGGCCTGTCATATTTTCTGTTCTACAGAAGGTGGTGGTGGTTTTTTCCCTCGGTTTGTTCGGATGCGTTCGAAATTGCATTGTTCCGTGCTGCCTTTGTGCTAGCCTTTTTCGCAGCCTTTCAGGTCTCAGAAGTAGTTGCACCCAAAAGGAAGGAAAGGGGTGGGATCCAAGTGGGTGATGTGGTGGCTGAGGAGCGACAGATTGTCATTTGGCTCCGGCGATCAAAGACTGATCAGATGGGTAGAAGTCGTTTGATACGTTTGAGGGTTATTGGGGACCCGTGCTGCCCAGTTGGGGCTGTGAGTGAATTTTTGCAAATAAGACATGCGGGTGATGGCCCATTGTTGGTACACGCTGAGGTTTTGTCTTTGTCAAAATTCCAGTTTGTTGCTGTGTTCCGTAAGGCATTGACATTAGTGGGTTTTCCTGCGGGGGAATTTAGTTCTCATTCATTCAGAATTGGAGCGGCTACTGAAGCGAGAACGTTAGGCATGAGTGACAAAATGATTCAGGGAATTGGGAGGTGGTCCTCAGGAAGGTTTAAGTCATACGTTCGCCAGTATTTGGCCTTATAGGTTTTATATTTGTTGTTTTAGGTCCGGTGGAGTGTTGGTTTATCGGTCACTCTTACATCTATTGGGCACGACGTGCTGCTGCAGTGAAGAATGATGGTTGTCAGCTGGGTTTGCCTACTGATGAGGTGGTGATGCTGTGGTTTGGGGTTCAGGGTTTGAAGTGGGACCAAGTACTTTTGCAAGTGGTAGATTATTCCAGGTTGTTCCACCCTCCTGGCATCTTGGTAATTCATGTGGGAGGTAATGATCTTGGGTACACAGCACAGAGGGATATGGTATCAAAAATGAAAAAGGATTTGGTGCGTTTGTGGGATTTATTCCCTCAGCTACTGGTGGTTTGATCAGAGTTGGAACCCAGGGTGGTCTGGAGGGTGGCATGGGATAGCAAAAGATTGGATACATCTAGAAGGAAAATTAACAGGGTGTTGAGTAGCTTTGTGAGACAAAAAGGGGGGGTGTCTATACGGCACGTTGAGTTTGAAGGGGAAGCGGGAAGATGTTTTTTCTTATGCTATGGGGTTCATCTGAACGAGGTAGGTTTGCAGCTCTTCAATTTTAATTTAAAGGAAGGGGTTTAAAAGGCCTTAGGTTTTTGGAGGGGCTCGGCCAGTGTCCGGGCCTGTGGCAGTGTGATTGATGTCTAGAAGTTTTGGAAGTAATGTGGGTACCTCCTGTGGGTTCAGTAGAGGTTAGCAATATGTTTACTTGATAAAGTTTGAAGAGTTATTGAGCTCCTATGGGGCAAGCACTAATGTTGGTTACTTTGTAACCAATACCTTTTCAAGTGGTTTAAAAGTTATTTATTTGTTTACATGTTTTAAAAATAAATTGGCGGCGGCCTTTTCAGCCCCAAGTTACTGTGTCTTAGCCTTTATTGGGGGGGATGGGGTAAAGGACAAGAGTGCCTAATTAGGGGGTCAAGGCAGCCCCGGATGCAAAATATAGAAAGGAGGGGCTTTTGACCCCAGGGCAGGCCAGAGGACGCAAGGGATAGGTGGGTAGTAATAGAGGGCAGCTTTCAGAGTAGAGTAGTTAAGGAGAGGCAGGAAGTGTAGGTGCCATCTCCATATCCGGACCTGTTGGGAAGAAGAGCAGCTCCCGCCCTCCCTTTCCTGTTTGGTTGTACGGCATGGGAGATGTTTCCGGTGGTGTGCTTGCTGTCTAGAAGTTTCGGAAGTAATGTGGGTACCCCCTGTGGGTTCAGGAGAGGTTAGCAATATGTTTACTTGATAAAGTTTGAAGAGTTATTGAGCTCCTATGGGGCAAGCACTAATGTTGGTTACTTTGTAACCAATACCTTTTCAAGTGGTTTAAAAGTTATTTATTTGTTTACATGTTTTAAAAATAAATTGGCTGCGGCTTTTTCAACCCCAAGTTACTGTATCTTAGCCTTTATTGGGGGGGATGGGGTAAAGGACAAGAGTGCCTAATTATGGGGTATGTATGTAGAATAATAATTTGAGGAATATTTTTTTAAAATATACAGGTACAAATCTTCAAATCTGGAATTCCAATATCCAGAATTATTCAAAAATCCAAACTTTTTTTTATTCATTTTAGTTTTTAAAAAAAAAACATTTTTCACCCACAAGTTTTTGTGCTCTAAAATGAAAAAAAGCTAATCTATATTTATCTATTCTGTTTCCGATAACAGTACTGTACTATCTTTCTAATGGTACTATGCATACAAAAGTAATACAAATGATATAAAACTGCTTTTAGTTTGCATGTATAAGCTGTATTATGACATGTAAATATTACCTAAATGACATAAGATATTGTTGTTTACACTTGGTCCCATCCCCTTTCCAAGCTCTCCCATTTTACAGATACTATCCAAACTATTCCAGGTCCCAAGCAGTCTGGATAAAACGTTTCCCACCTGTACAAGCAAAAAAATCTGAAACCAGTATAATATATATATATAGGGAGACTAGAGAAAAGCATTACTGGGCTAAAAGAAGTTGCACCCAGGTGGTGAATCGCCATAGAACAGGCTAACAATGATATTGAGCTGGTTGTTTGTTCCTGTGAGTGCATTTCTCTCTAGTCTCCCTATCTATCTATATATATATATATATATATATATATATATATATATATATCATAGTTGCCAACAGTACCTGATTTCCAGGGACAGTCCCTGGATTTTGTTGTATGTCCCTGGATTTTTTTTGTCCCTGGAAATGTCCCTGAAAATCTCTTTTGCACAACATTTGTTGTTTGCATATTTTATATATATATATATATATATATATACACACACACACATATATATACAGATATATAGATGATAAATAGATATAGTGTATTATTTAAATATAATTAATTCCTATTGGAATATTATTATTATTGAATGGGTTCACATATTATTTGTTATTCTAATTTTGATGCAGTGTTGTAAAAATAACCATATGCCCAGAATGTGTTCCAGAGACTGGGTAGGTGTAAGAGCTTGGTGCTGTAATCTGTATAATAAACTATGGATAAGTCTAAATTATACTATTACTTTCAAATGGGTGTGTTTTGATTGCAGAACTGAGTGGGTGGAGCAGTTGAACAGTAGGTCGTCAATACTCCAGTAACCCGCTTGCTTGCTCTGCTACAAAGTGTCCCTGGAAATTTTTTTGAAATGTTGGCAACTATGATATATATATATATATATATATATATATATATATATATATATATATATATATATATATATATATTAGGAAAAAATAATTAAAGGGATGAACCCCCCAAAGTTTTCTTACTTAAATTATCTAGCATACAACATATAAAGAAACAGACATGTAGACATGTTACTAGTGGTCAAAACCAGTTTATGAATCAATAAGAGAACAATTTTCCATCAGCCTTTCAAATAATTTTTAGACTTCTCACCACTATGAACCTGTTGAAAACCTTTTATTGCTTGTTTCAAATTAAATTTATTGACTTTTAGTTTACTTGTTATTTTCAATGTTAATGTTCTTGCATATGCTTGAATTATCTTATACTATAAAAGACCAAGTTTGTCCGAAGCTGTCATACGCAGTAGAGACAGCATGAGGACAAACACAACTGGCCTTCCCATGCTGTTTCTGTTTGTGGCGGTGGGGCGAAAGTGGGCGTGACCGATGGGAGTGTGGGAGTGGCTGATGGATCCGTGGGCGTGGCATGGGGGCGTGACCGGGCGTGACAGGGGCATGGCCGAGTGTGGCCGGCGCAAGAGAGAGGGGAGACAAATAGAAAGAGAGGGGGAGAGACAAAAAGAGATACGAAAGAGCAAAGAGAGGGGGAGAGAGAGCAAAAGAGAAGGGAGAGAGACAGAGCAAAAGAGAGGGGGGGAGAGAGGGAGCAAAAGAGAGGGGGAGAGAGAGAGAGCAAAAGAGAGGGATGGAGAGAGAGCAAAAGAAAAAGGGGAGAGAGACAGAGCAAAAGAGAGGGTGGAGAGAGCCAAAAGAGAAGGGGGAGAGAGCACAAAAGAGAAGGGGGAGAGAGTGTAAAAGAGAAGGCGGGAGAGCGCAAAAGAGAAGGGGGAAAGAGTGCAAAAGAGAGGGGGAGAGAGAGCACAAAAGAGAGGGGGAGAGAGTGCAAAAGAGTGGGGGAGAGAGTGAGCGCAAAAGAGGGGGAGAGAGAGAGCATGCAAAAGAGGGGGGGAGAGAGAGTGCAAAAGAGAGAATGCAAAAAGAGAGGGGGAAATAGAGAGCGTAAAAGAGAGGGGAGGGAGAGGGCAAAAGAGAGGGGTGAGGGAAAGCAAAAGAGAGAGGGGAGAGAAAGCAAAAGAGAAGGGGGAGAGAGGGAGCAAAAGAGAGGGGGAGAGAGAGCGCAAAAGAGGGGGGAGAGAGCGCAAAAGAGAGGGAGGGGAGAGAGTGCAAAAGAGAGGGGGAGAGAGCACAAAAGAGAGGGGGAGAGAGTGCGCGCAAAAGAGGGGGGAGAGAGAGCGCAAAAGAGAGAATGCAAAAGAGAGGTGGGAGAGAGAGAGCATAAAAGAGAGATGAAGAGAGAGCGCAAAAGAGAGGGGGGAGAGAAAGCAAAAGACAAGGGGGAGAGAGCGCAAAAGAGTGGGGGAGAGAGAGCACAAAAGAGAGAGGGAAAGAGAGAGGGGGAGAGAGATCGCAAAAGAGAGGGGGAGAGAGAGAGCGCAAAAGAGAGGGAGAGAGCGCAAAAGAGAGGGGAGAGAGCGCAAAAGAGAGGGGGAGAGAGACAATGCAAAAGAGAGGGGGAGAGACAGCGTGCTAAAGAAGGGGGGAGAGAGAGAGCGTAAAAGAGAGGGGGAGAGAGAGCACAAAAGAGAGGGGGGAGAGAAAGCAAAGGAGAGGGGGGAGAGAAAGCAAAAGAGAGGGGGGAGAGAAAGCAAAGGAGAGGGGGGAGAGAAAGCAAAGGAGAGGGGGGAGAGAAAGCAAAGGAGAGGGGGAGAGAAAGCAAAAGAGAGGGGGAGAGAGGGAGCAAAAGAGAGGGGGAGAGAGGGAGCAGAAGAGAGGGGGAGAGAGAGAGCAAAAGAGAGGTGGAGCAAGAGAGAGCGCAAAAGAGAGGGGGAGAGAGAGCAAAAGAGAGGGGGGAAAGAGAGAGCAAAAGAGAGGGAGGAGAGAGAGAGCAAAAGAGAGGTGGAGCAAGAGAGAGCGCAAAAGAGAGGGGGAGAGAGCACAAAAGAGAGGGGGAGAGAGAGAGAGCAAGGGGTGGGGCCGCTGTACTGCAAAAAATGGCCCATGTAAACAGGCTTTAGGACTAGTCCTATATATTAAAAAGCCAGGTATGATTATCAGATGCAGTCATGCGCAGTAGAGAATGCAGAGGACAAACATACCTGGCCTTAAGCAGCAGAGGAGTGCGCACTGCGGAAGCTGCCTGGTGGGGGCATGGCCGGGCGTGCAGTGAGGGAGGCATGGCCAGGCTTGCCTTGATGGGGGCGTGAGCAGCGGGCGTGATGAGGGGATGTGCCCTCATGGGAGTTCAGGTGAAGGGGCATGGCCGACAGGAGAGAGGTGGGAGAGACCAAAAGAGGTGGGAGAGACCAAAAGAGAGGAGGGAAAGAGAGAAAGCGAGCAAAAGAGGGGGGAAGAGAGAGAGCAAAAGTGAGGGGAGAGAGAGCAAAAGAGGGGAGAGAGAGCAAAAGAGAGGAGGGAGAGAGAGAGCAAAAGAGGGGGGAGAGGGAGCAAAAGAGGGGGAAGAGAGAGAGCAAAAGAGGGGGGAGAGAGCAAAAGAGAGAGAGCAAAAGAGAGGGGGAGAGAGAGAGCAAAAGTGAGGAGAGAGAGAGAGAGCAAAAGAGGGGGGAGAGAGAGAGCAAAAGGGGGGGAGAGAGAGAGCAAAAGAGGGGGGAGAGACAGAGCAAAAGAGGGGGGAGAGAGCAAAAGGGGGGGAGAGAGAACACAAAAGAGGGAGAGAGAGTGCAAAAGATGGGGGAGAGAGAGCGCAAAAGAGGGGGAGAGAGAGAGCTCAAAAGAGAGGGGGGAGAGAGAGAGTGCAAAAGAGAGGGAGAGAGAGAGTTCAAAAGAGAGGGGGGAGAGAGAGTGCAAAAGAGAGGAGAGAGAGAGAGAGTGCAAAAGAGAGGGGGGAGAGAGAGAGCGCAAAAGAGAAGGGGGAGAGAGAGAGCAAAAGAGAGGGGGAGAGAGCGCAAAAGAGAGGGAGAGAGAGGGCAAAAGAGAGGAGGAGAGAGCGCAAAAGAGAGGGGGGAGAGAGCACAAAAGAGAGGGGGAGAGAGAGCAAAAGAGAGGGGGGAGAGAAAGAGAGCGCAAAAGAGGGGGAGAGAGAGTAAAAGAGAGGGGAGAGAGCAAAAGAGGGGGGAGAGAGAGTGAAATAGGGGAGGGAGAGAGCAAAATAGGGGGGAGAGAGAGCAAAAGAGGAGGAGAGAGCAGAAGAGGGGGAGAGAGAGAGAGAGAGAGCGAGCAAAAGAGGGGAGAGAGAGCAAAAGAGGGGGGAGAGAGAGAGCAAAAGAGTGGGAGAGAGAGCACAAGAGGGGAGAGAGAGAGAGCAAAAGAGGGGGGAGAGAGAGAGCAAAAGAGGGGGGAGCACAAGAGGGGAGAGAGAGTAAAAGTGTGGGGGAGAGAGAGTGCAAAAGAGAGGGGGGAGAGAGAGAGAGAGCAAGGGTTGGAACCGTGGTACTTAAAAAATTGGCCCGTGTACAGTGGCTTTAGGACTAGTATGTATATAAACAACATCATTTTTTATTAATACTATTAAAAATCAAGAACAATTAACACTTTTAAACTATGAATATTCTTAATGGAAATGTTCTTTATGGTTGCAACAGTGTGTTTGAAGTTGTAAACATGTTACAATGCATGAAATGATATGAAATTACTAATCGCACATGCTTGAATAAAACCTGCATTCAGACATATTGGAATTGATTATTAACATTCAATGGCCTAGATTTGGAGTTCGGCGGTAAAAGGGCTGTTAACGCTCCGCGGGCTTTTTTCTGGCCGCACCATAAATTTAACTCTGGTATCGAGAGTTTAAACAAATGCTGCGTTAGGCTCCAAAAAAGGAGCGTAGAGCATTTTTACCGCAAATGCAACTCTCGATACCAGAGTTGCTTACGGACGCGGCCGGCCTCAAAAACGTGCTCATGCACGATTCTCCCATAGGAAACAATGGGGCTGTTTGAGCTGAAAAAAAACCTAACACCTGCAAAAAAGCAGCGTTCAGCTCCTAACGCAGCCCCATTGTTTCCTATGGGGAAACACTTCCTACGTCTGCACCTAACACTCTAACATGTACCCCGAGTCTAAACACCCCTAACCTTACACTTATTAACCCCTAATCTGCCGCCCCCGCTATCGCTGACACCTGCATATTTTTTTTAACCCCTAATCTGCCGCTCCGTAAACCGCCGCAACTTACATTATCCCTATGTACCCCTAATCTGCTGCCCCTAACACCGCCGACCCCTGTATTATATTTATTAACCCCTAACCTGCCCCCACAACGTCGCCGCAAGCTACCTACACTTATTAACTCCTAATCTGCCGAGCGGACCTGAGCGCTACTATAATAAAGTTATTAACCCCTAATCCGCCTCACTAACCCTATCATAAATAGTATTAACCCCTAATCTGCCCTCCCTAACATCGCCGACACCTACCTTCAATTATTAACCCCTAATCTGCCGAGCGGACCTCACCGCTACTATAATAAATGTATTAACCCCTAAAGCTAAGTCTAACCCTAACACTAACACCCCCCCTAAATTAAATATAATTTTAATCTAACGAAATAAATTAACTCTTATTAAATAAATGATTCCTATTTAAAGCTAAATACTTACCTGTAAAATAAATCCTAATATAGCTACAATATAAATTATAATTATATTATAGCTATTTTAGGATTAATATTTATTTTACAGGCAACTTGGTATTTATTTTAACTAGGTACAATAGCTATTAAATAGTTAAGAACTATTTAATAGTTACCTAGTTAAAATAATAACAAATTTACCTGTAAAATAAATCCTAACCTAAGATATAATTAAACCTAACACTACACTATCATTAAATAAATTAAATAAACTACCTACAATTACCTACAATTAACCTATCACTACACTATCAATAAATTAATTAAACACAATTGCTACAAATAAATACAATTAAATAAACTAGCTAAAGTACAAAAAATAAAAAAGAACTAAGTTACAAAAAATAATAAAATATTTACAAACATAAGAAAAATATTACAACAATTTTAAACTAATTACACCTACTCTAAGCCCCCTAATAAAATAACAAAGCCCCCCAAAATAAAAAATTCCCTACCCTATTCTAAATTAAAAAAGTTACAAGCTATTTTACCTTACCAGCCCTGAACAGGGCCCTTTGCGGGGCATGCCCCAAGGATTTCAGCTCTTTTGCCTGTAAAAGAATAAATACAATACCCCCCCCCCCCAACATTACAACCCACCACCCACATACCCCTAATCTAACCCAAACCCCCCTTAAATAAACCTAACACTAAGCCCCTGAAGATCTTCCTACCTTGTCTTCACCATACCAGGTTCACCGATCCGTCCTGGCTCCAACATCTTCATCCAACCCAAGCGGGGGTTGGCGATCCATCATCCGGTGCTGAAGAGGTCCAGAAGAGGCTCCAAAGTCTTCCTCCTATCCGGCAAGAAGAGGACATCCGGACCGGCAAACATCTTCTCCAAGCGGCATCTTCAATCTTCTTCCATCCGGTGCGGAGCGGGTCCATCTTGAAGCAGGCGACGCGGATCCATCCTCTTCTTCCGTAGTCTCCCGACGAATGACGGTTCCTTTAAGGGACGTCATCCAAGATGGCGTCCCTCGAATTCCGATTGGCTGATAGGATTCTATCAGCCAATCGGAATTAAGGTAGGAATTTTCTGATTGGCTGATGGAATCAGCCAATCAGAATCAAGTTCAATCCGATTGGCTGATCCAATCAGCCAATCAGATTGAGCTCGCATTCTATTGGCTGATCGGAACAGCCAATAGAATGCAAGCTCAATCTGATTGGCTGATTGGATCAGCCAATCGGATTGAACTTGATTCTGATTGGCTGATTCCATCAGCCAATCAGAAAATTCCTACCTTAATTCCGATTGGCTGATAGAATCCTATCAGCCAATCGGAATTCGAGGGACGCCATCTTGCATGACGTCCCTTAAAGGAACCGTCATTCGTCGGGAGACAACGGAAGAAGAGGATGGATCCGCGTCGCCTGCTTCAAGATGGACCCGCTCCGCACCGGATGGAAGAAGATTGAAGATGCCGCTTGGAGAAGATGTTTGCCGGTCCGGATGTCCTCTTCTTGCCGGATAGGAGGAAGACTTTGGAGCCTCTTCTGGACCTCTTCAGCACCGGATGATGGATCGCCAACCCCCGCTTGGGTTGGATGAAGATGTTGGAGCCAGGACGGATCGGTGAACCTGGTATGGTGAAGACAAGGTAGGAAGATCTTCAGGGGCTTAGTGTTAGGTTTATTTAAGGGGGGTTTGGGTTAGATTAGGGGTATGTGGGTGGTGGGTTGTAATGTTGGGGGGGGGTATTGTATTTATTCTTTTACAGGCAAAAGAGCTGAAATCCTTGGGGCATGCCCCGCAAAGGGCCCTGTTCAGGGCTGGTAAGGTAAAAGAGCTTGTAACTTTTTTAATTTAGAATAGGGTAGGGAATTTTTTATTTTGGGGGGCTTTGTTATTTTATTAGGGGGCTTAGAGTAGGTGTAATTAGTTTAAAATTGTTGTAATATTTTTCTTATGTTTGTAAATATTTTATTATTTTTTGTAACTTAGTTCTTTTTTATTTTTTGTACTTTAGCTAGTTTATTTAATTGTATTTATTTGTAGCAATTGTGTTTAATTAATTTATTGATAGTGTAGTGTTAGGTTAATTGTAGGTAATTGTAGGTAGTTTATTTAATTAATTTATTGATAGGGTAGTGTTAGGTTTAATTATATCTTAGGTTAGGATTTATTTTACAGGTAAATTTGTTATTATTTTAACTAGGTAACTATTAAATAGTTCTTAACTATTTAATAGCTATTGTACCTAGTTAAAATAAATACCAAGTTGCCTGTAAAATAAATATTAATCCTAAAATAGCTATAATATAATTATAATTTATATTGTAGCTATATTAGGATTTATTTTACAGGTAAGTATTTAGCTTTAAATAGGAATCATTTATTTAATAAGAGTTAATTTATTTCGTTAGATTAAAATTATATTTAAGTTAGGGGGGTGTTAGTGTTAGGGTTAGACTTAGCTTTAGGGGTTAATCAATTTATTAGAATAGCGGTGAGCTCCGGTCGTCAGATTAGGGGTTAATAATTGAAGTTAGGTGTTGGCGATGTTAGGGAGGGCAGATTAGGGGTTAATACTATTTATGATAGGGTTAGTGAGGCGGATTAGGGGTTAATAACTTTATTATAGTAGCGCTCAGGTCCGCTCGGCAGATTAGGGGTTAATAAGTGTAGGCAGGTGTCGGCGACGTTGAGGGGGGCAGATTAGGGGTTAATAAATATAATATAGGGGTCGGCGGTGTTAGGGGTAGCAGATTAGGGGTACATAGGGATAACGTAGGTGGCGGCGCTTTGCGGTCGGAAGATTAGGGGTTAATTATTTTAAGTAGCTGGCGGCGACGTTGTGGGGGGCAGGTTAGGGGTTAATAAATGTAATACAGGGGTCGGCGGGGTTAGGGGCAGCAGATTAGGGGTACATAAGTATAACGTAGGTGGCGGTCGGCAGATTAGGGGTTAAAAATTTTAATCGAGTGGCGGCGATGTGGGGGGAGCTCGGTTTAGGGGTACATAGGTAGTTTATGGGTGTTAGTGTACTTTAGGGTACAGTAGTTAAGAGCTTTATGAACCGGCGTTAGCCAGAAAGCTCTTAACTCCTGCTATTTTCAGGCGGCTGGAATTTTGTCGTTAGAGCTCTAACGCTCACTTCAGAAACGACTCTAAATACCGGCGTTAGAAAGATCCCATTGAAAAGATAGGATACGCAATTGATGTAAGGGGATCTGCGGTATGGAAAAGTCGCGGCTGAAAAGTGAGCGTTAGACCCTTTAATCACTGACTCCAAATACCGGCGGTAGCCTAAAACCAGCGTTAGGAGCCTCTAACGCTGGTTTTGACGGCTACCGCCGAACTCCAAATCTAGGCCATTATTTGTTGTTTTACTTTTTACTTGGGCCTTTTATGTTTGCAAAAATTTAGTTTAAAACATGTTTCTTAATGTTTTTTTTTATTTTTTATTTGTTTGAATTCAGATGTTCAGACATTGAGACCACAAAAAGGACACATTGGGGGGTAGTTATCAAGCCGTCTACTTTTCTGGCTTCGCTGGCCCAATACGTCCGCCTAAGCTCGCCTACCTTCGCCGCCGCGGACCTGAAAAAATACGCCTAAGTTATCAAATAAAGCTGTCAAAAAGCCGCGGGGCGATGAGCAGCGGACTGTGACAGTTATCACTCATCCGATCTCGCTGCCCTTCGGCTTTTTCCCAGCTTTATTGCTAGCCTGTCACTAAGCACTCACACTAAACTGCACTGTTCTACCCCCTATACCGGCGCCCCCGGAGCCCCCCGCAACTAAATAAAGTTACTAACCCCTAAACCGCCGCTCCTAGACCCTGCCGCAACTCTTATAAATGTATTAACCCCTAAACCGCCGCTCCTAGACCCTGCCGCAAGTCTTATAAATGTATTAACCCCTAAACCGCCGCTCCCGGACACCGCTGCCACCTACATTATACCTAGTAACCCCTATCCTGCCCCCCCTATACCGTCGCCCTCTATTATAAAATTATTAACCCCTATCCTGCTGATCCCGCAACTCTCCGCAACTAAATAAATAGTTTAACCCCTAAACCGCCGCTCCATGAACACGCCGCAACCTATATTAAACCTATTAACCCCTATCCTGCCCCCCCTACACCGTCGCCACCTATAATAAATTTATTAACCCCTAATCTGCCCCCCCTACACCGTCGCCACCTATAATAAATTTATTAACCCCTATCCTGCCCCCCACTACGCCGCCGCCACTGTAATAAAATGATTAACCCCTAAACCTAAGTCTAACCCTAACCCTAACGCCCCCCTAACTTAAATATTAATTAAATAAATCTAAATAAATTAACTCTTATTAAGTAAATGAATCCTATTTAAAACTAAATACTTACCTTTAAAATAAACCCTAATATAGCTACAATATAAATAATAATTATATTCTAGCTATCTTAGGATTTATTTTTATTTTACAGGTACCTTTCAATTTATTTTAACCAGGTACAATAACTATTAAATAGTTATTAACTATTTAATAGCTTACCTAGCTAAAATAAAGAGAAATGTACCTGTGAAATAAATCCTAACCTAAGTTACAATTACACCTAACACTACACTATACTTTAATAAATTATTCCTATTTAAAAATAAATACTTACCTGTAAAATAAACCCTAAGATAGCTACAATGTAATTAATAATTATATTATAGCTATCTTAGGATTTATATTTATTTTACAGGTAACTTTGTATTTATTTTAGCTAGTTAGAATAGTTATTAAATAGTTATTAACTATTTAATAACTACCTAGCTAAAAGAAATACAAAATTACCTGTAAAATAAATCCTAACTTAAGTTACAATTAAACCTAATACTACACTATCATTAAATTAACTAAATAAACTACCTACAAATAACTACAATTAAATACAATTACATAAACTAACTAAAGTACAAAAAATAAAAAAAGCTGTTACAAAAAATAAAAAATTAAGTTACAAACATGTTAAAAATATTACAACAATTTTAAGCTACTTACACCTAATCTAAGCCCCCTAATAAAATAACAAACCCCCCCAAAATAAAAAAAATCCCTACCCTATTCTAAATTAAATAAATTTCAAAGCTCTTTTACCTTACCAGCCCTTAAAAGGGCCATTTGTGGGGGCATGCCCCAAAAAGTTCAGCTCTTTTGCCTGTAAAAGAAAAATACAACCCCACCCCAACATTACAACCCACCGCCCACATACCCCTAATCTAACCCAAACCCCCCTTACAAAAACCTAACACTAATCCCCTGAAGATCATCCTACCTTGAGTCGTCTTCACTCAGCCGAGCCACCGATGGAACTGAAGAGGACATCCGGAGCGGAAGAAGTTAATCCTCCAAGCGGCGCTGAAGAAATCTTCCATCCGATGAAGTCATCATCCAGGCGGCGCTGAAGAAGTCTTCGATCCGGCCGATGTCATCTTCAAAGAGGCGCTGAAGAGGTCTTCTATCCGGGCGAAGTCATCTTCCAAGCCGGGTCTTGAATCTTCCTTCCGCCGACGCGGAACCACCTTCTTCACCGACGGACTACGACGAATGACGGCTCCTTTAAGGGACGTCATCCAAGATGGCGTCCCCTCAATTCCGATTGGCTGATAGGATTCTATCAGCCAATCGGAATTAAGGTAGGAAAATCTGATTGGCTGATGGAATCAGCCAATCAGATTCAAGTTCAATCCGATTGGCTGATCCAATCAGATTGAGCTCGCATTCTATTGGCTGATCGGAACAGCCAATAGAATGTGAGCTCAATCTGATTGGCTGATTCCATCAGCCAATCAGATTTTTCCTACCTTAATTCCGATTGGCTGATAGAATCCTATCAGCCAATCGGAATTGAGGGGACGCCATCTTGGATGACGTCCCTTAAAGGAGCCGTCATTCGTCGTAGTCCGTCGGTGAAGAAGGTGGTTCCGCGTCGGCGGAAGGAAGATTCAAGACCCGGCTTGGAAGATGACTTCGCCCGGATAGAAGACCTCTTCAGCGCCTCTTTGAAGATGACATCGGCCGGATCGAAGACTTCTTCAGCACCGCCTGGATGATGACTTCATCGGATGGAAGATTTCTTCAGCGCCGCTTGGAGGATTAACTTCTTCCGCTCCGGATGTCCTCTTCAGTTCCATTGGTGGCTCGGCTGAGTGAAGACGACTCAAGGTAGGATGATCTTCAGGGGATTAGTGTTAGGTTTTTGTAAGGGGGGTTTGGGTTAGATTAGGGGTATGTGGGTGGTGGGTTTTAATGTTGGGGGGGGGTTGTATTTTTCTTTTACAGGCAAAAGAGCTGAACTTTTTGGGGCATGCCCCCACAAATGGCCCTTTTAAGGGCTGGTAAGGTAAAAGAGCTTTGAAATTTATTTAATTTAGAATAGGGTAGGGATTTTTTTTATTTTGGGGGGGTTTGTTATTTTATTAGGGGGCTTAGATTAGGTGTAAGTAGCTTAAAATTGTTGTAATATTTTTAACATGTTTGTAACTTAATTTTTTATTTTTTGTAACTTAGCTTTTTTTATTTTTTGTACTTTAGTTAGTTTATGTAATTGTATTTAATTGTAGTTATTTGTATGTAGTTTATTTAGTTAATTTAATGATAGTGTAGTATTAGGTTTAATTGTAACTTAGGTTAGGATTTATTTTACAGGTAATTTTGTATTTCTTTTAGCTAGGTAGTTATTAAATAGTTAATAACTATTTAATAACTATTCTAACTAGCTAAAATAAATACAAAGTTACCTGTAAAATAAATATAAATCCTAAGATAGCTATAATATAATTATTAATTATATTGTAGCTATCTTAGGGTTTATTTTACAGGTAAGTATTTATTTTTAAATAGGAATAATTTATTAAAGTATAGTGTAGTGTTAGGTGTAATTGTAACTTAGGTTAGGATTTATTTCACAGGTACATTTCTCTTTATTTTAGCTAGGTAAGCTATTAAATAGTTAATAACTATTTAATAGTTATTGTACATGGTTAAAATAAATTGAAAGTTACCTGTAAAATAAATATAAATCCTAAGATAGCTAGAATATAATTATTATTTATATTGTAGCTATATTAGGGTTTATTTTAAAGGTAAGTATTTAGTTTTAAATAGGATTCATTTAGTTAATAAGAGTTAATTTATTTAGATTTATTTAATTAATATTTAAGTTAGGGGGGCGTTAGGGTTAGGGTTAGACTTAGTTTTAGGGGTTAATAATTTTATTACAGTGGCGGCGGCGTAGTGGGGGGCAGGATAGGGGTTAATAAATTTATTATAGGTGGCGACGGTGTAGGGGGGGCAGATTAGGGGTTAATAAATTTATTATAGGTGGCGACAGTGTAGGGGGGGCAGGATAGGGGTTAATACATTTAATATAGGTTGCGGCGGGTTCAGGGAGCGGCGGTTTAGGGGTTAATACATTTATTATAGTTGCGGTGGGCTCCGGGAGCGGCGGTTTAGGGGTTAATATGTATAGAGTAGTTTGCGGTGGGCTCCGGGAGCGGCGGTTTAGGGGGTAATAACTTTATTTAGTTGCGGCGGTGTAGGGGGGGTCAGATTAGTGGTGTTTAGACTCGGGGTACATGTTAGGGTGTTAGGTGCAGACAGCTCCCATAGAAATCAATGGGATGTCTGTCAGCAGCGAACTTGTACTTTCGCTATGGTCAGACTCCCATTGATTCCTATGGGATCCGCCGCCTCCAGGGGTGGCGGATTGAAAACCAGGTACGCTGGGCCGTAAAAGTGCCGAGCGTACCTGCTAGTTTTTTGATAGCTAGCAAAAGTAGTGAGAATGTGCCGCACTTGTGTGCGGAACATCTGGAGTGACGTAAGAATCGATCTGTGTCGGACTGAGTCCGGCGGATCGATGCTTACGTCACAAAATTCTACTTTTGCCGGTCTCGAGCCTTTGATAACTAAGGCGAATCAGCCTCGCCACAAATACGCTGCGGAATTTTAGCGTATTTGAGGTTGACGGCTTGATAACTAGGCCCCATTCAGTCTTCAGAACCTTGATAACAAAGAACACATCAATGATGCATGGTTTAAGAGGAAGTAGGCTTGGCACAAGCCTGATTTTTATCCTTTCTCTTAAAATGCAGTGAATATAAATAATTATTGTTTGATATATATATATATACACACAAGAAATATGGGGAGAAGGACTATCAAAAATTTAAATTATGTAAGTTTAGTATGGTGCAGACTCTGAAAAACATGTATATAAACTAAAACACAGATAGAAAGAAGTGAGGACAAAATAATGGCCTCACAATAGACAGGGATTTCAGCACTCAAATGTTATAATATAAATAACTTGATTAATCACACAAATTATTTGCTTAAATCAAAAAAGAATTTATTTTGTCATCCTTCACTCCGGTGCAAGTTACACAGCAGCTGGGCTCCCTAATGAAACCACACCCATGTATGTTGCAAAAATCATTTATTTTAAGACAAATTATCTATTAAATACATGGTACACATATAAAAGCTGGCCAGCTTACTCAGGTTTACACTTAAATTGACACATAAACGCTAAGTTGCAACACCCCTACCAGAGGGTAGCCCTGTATTTCTACAGGAATCTGCTACCTCACGGCTAGATTTAGAGTTTTGTCGGTAACGACCCGCGTAGCTAACGCTGGCTTTTTTCTGGCCGCACCTTTAAAATAACTCTGGTATTGAGAGTCCACAGAATGGCTGCGTTAGGCTCCAAAAAAGGAGCGTAGAGCATATTTAACGCAACTTCAACTCTCGATACCAGAGTTGCTTACGGACGCGGCCAGCCTCAAAAACGTGCTCGTGCACGATTCCCCCATAGGAAACAATGGGGCTGTTTGAGCTGAAAAAAAACCTAACACCTGCAAAAAAGCCGCGTTCAGCTCCTAACGCAGCCCCATTGTTTGCTATGGGGAAACACTTCCTACGTCTGCACCTAACACTCTAACATGTACCCCGAGTCTAAACACCCCTAACCTTACACTTATTAACCCCTATTCTGCCGCCCCCGCTATCGCTGACCCCTGTATATTATTTGTAACCCCTAATCTGCCGCTCCGTAAACCACCGCTACTTACATTATCCCTATGTACCCCTAATCTGCTGCCCCTAACACCGCTGACCCCTATATTATATTTATTAACCCTTAATCTGTCCCCCACAACGTCGCCTCCACCTGCCTACACTTATTAACCCCTAATCTGCCGAGCGGACCGCACCGCTATTATTATAAAGTTATTAACCACTAATCCGCCTCACTAACCCTATAATAAATAGTATTAACCCCTAATCTGCCCTCCCTAACATCGCCGACACCTAAATTCAATTATTAACCCATAATCTGCCGACTGGAGCTCACCGCTATTCTAATAAATGTATTAACCCCTAAAGCTAAGTCTAACCCTAACACTAACACCCCCCTAAATTAAATATAATTTTAATCTAACGAAATTAATTAACTCTTCTTAAGTAAATTATTCCTATTTAAAGCTAAATACTTACCTGTAAAATAAATCCTAATATAGCTACAATATAAATTATAATTATATTATAGCTATTTTAGGATTAATATTTATTTTACAGGTAACTTTGTATTTATTTTAACCAGGTACAATAGCTATTAAATAGTTAAGAACTATTTAATAGCTAAAATAGTTAAAATAATTACAAATTTACCTGTAAAATAAATCCTAACCTAAGTTACAATTAAACCTAACACTACACTATCAATAAATAAATTAAATAAAATACCTATAATTATCTACAATTAAACCTAACACTACACTATCAATAAATAAATTAAATACAATTCCTACAAATATATACAATGAAATAAACTAACTAAAGTACAAAAAATAAAAAAGAACTAAGTTACAAAAAATAAAAAAATATTTACAAACATTAGAAATATATTACAACAATTTTAAACTAATTACACCTACTCTAAGCCCCCTAAAAAATTACAAAGCCCCCCAAAATAAAAAAAATGCCCTACCCTATTCTAAATTACTAAAGTTCAAAGCTCTTTTACCTTACCAGCCCTGAACAGGGCCCTTTGCGGGGCATGCCCCAAGAAGTTCAGCTCTTTTGCCTGTAAAAAAAAACATACAATACCCCCCCCAACATTACAACCCACCACCCACATACCCCTAATCTAACCCAAACCCCCCTTAAATAAACCTAACACTAAGCCCCTGAAGATCTTCCTACCTTATCTTCACCATACCAGGTTCACCGATCGATCCAGAAGAGCTCCTCCGATGTCCTGATCCAAGCCCAAGCGGGGGGCTGAAGAGGTCCATGATCCGGCTGAAGTCATCATCCAAGCCGGAGCTGAAGAGGTCCATGATTCGGCTGAAGTCTTCATCCAAGCGGGAGCTGAAGAGGTCCATGATCCGGATGAAGTCTTCTATCAACGACATCTTCAATCTTCTTTCTTCGGGAGCCATCATCTTCCATCCGACGCGGAACATCCTCTTCTCCCGACGTCTACTCGCCGAATGACGGTTCCTTTAAATGATGTCATCCAAGATGGCGTCCCTCGAATTCCGATTGGCTGATAGGATTCTATCAGCCAATCGGAATTAAGGTAGGAATATTCTGATTGGCTGATGGAATCAGCCAATCAGAATCAAGTTCAATCCGATTGGCTGATTCAATCAGCCAATCAGATTGAGCTCGCATTCTATTGGCTGATCGGAACAGCCAATAGAATGCGAGCTCAATCTGATTGGCTGATTGAATCAGCCAATCGGATTGAACTTGATTCTGATTGGCTGATTCCATCAGCCAATCAGAATTTTCCTACCTTAATTCCGATTGGCTGATAGAATCCTATCAGCCAATCGGAATTCGAGGGACGCCATCTTGGATGACGTCCCTTAAAGGAACCGTCATTCGTCGGGAAGTCGTCGTCGGAAGAAGATGGGTCCGCGGTGGAGGTCTTCAAGATGGAGCCGGTCCTCATCGGATGAAGATAGAAGATGCCGTTTGGAAGAAGATGGTTGCTGGTCCGGATCTACTCTTCTTCCCGGATAGGATGAAGACTTTGGAGCCTCTTCTGGACTTCTTCAGCTGTCGGATGATGGATGTCTAGCCCCCGCTTGGGCTTAGATGAAGATATCGGAGCCAGGACGGATCGGTGATACCTGGTATGGTGAAGATAAAGTAGGAAGATCTTCAGGGGCTTAGTGTTAGGTTTATTTAAGGGGGGTTTGGGTTAGATTAGGGGTATGTGGGTGGTGGGTTGTAATGTTGGGGGGGGGTATTGTATGTGTTTTTTTACAGGATAAAGAGCTGAATTTCTTGGGGCATGCCCCGCAAAGGGCCCTGTTCAGGGCTGGTAAGGTAAAAGAGCTTTGAACTTTAGTAATTTAGAATAGGGTAGGGCATTTTTTTATTTTAAGGGGCTTTGCTATTTTATTAGGGGGCTTAGAGTAGGTGTAATTAGTTTAAAATTGTTGTAATATTTTTCTTATGTTTGTAAATATTTTTGTAAATATTTTTTTATTTTTTGTAACTTAGTTCTTTTTTATTTTTTGTACTTTAGTTTATTTCATTGTAGTTATTTGTAGGTATTGTATTTAATTAATATATTGATAGTGTAGTGTTAGGTTTAATTGTAGGTATTTTATTTAATTAATTTATTGATAGTGTAGTGTTAGGTTTAATTGTAATTTAGGTTAGGATTTATTTTACAGGTAATTTTGTAATTATTTTAACTATTTTAGCTATTAAATAGTTGTTAACTATTTAATAGCTATTGTACCTGGTTAAAATAAATACAAAGTTACCTGTAAAATAAATATTAATCCTAAAATAGCTATAATATAATTATAATTTATATTGTAGCTATATTAGGATTTATTTTACAGGTAAGTATTTAGCTTTAAATAGGAATAATTTATTTAATAAGAGTTAATTAATTTTGTTAGATTAAAATTATATTTAAGTTAGGGGGGTGTTAGTGTTAGGGTTAGACTTAGCTTTAGGGGTTAATACATTTATTAGAATAGCGGCGAGATTCGGTCAGCAGATTAGGGGTTAATAATTGAAGTTAGGTGTCGGCGATGTTAGGGAGGGCAGATTAGGGGTTAATAAATATAATATAGGGGTCGGCGGTGTTAGGGGCAGCAGATTAGGGGTACATAGCTATAATGTAGGTGGCGGCTCTTTGCGGTCGGCAGATTAGGGGTTAATTATTGTAGGTAGCTGGCGGCGACGTTGTGGGGGACAGGTTAGGGGTTAATAAATATAATATAGGGGTTGGCGGTGTTAGGGGCAGCAGATTAGGGGTACATAAGTATAACGTAGGTGGCGGTCGGCAGATTAGGGGTTAAAAAAATTTAATCGAGTGTCGGCGATGTGGGGGGACCTCGGTTTAGGGGTACATAGGTAGTTTATGGGTGTTAGTGTACTTTAGAGCACAGTAGTTAAGAGCTTTATAAACCGGCGTTAGCCCAGAAAGCTCTTAACTACTGACTTTTTTCTGCGGCTGGAGTTTTGTCGTTAGAATTCTAACGCTCACTTCAGACACGACTCTAAATACCGGAGTTAGAAAGATCCCATTGAAAAGATAGGATACGCAATTTACGTAAGGGGATCTGCGGTATGGAAAAGTCGCAGCTGAAAAGTGAGCGTTAGACCCTTTTTTGACTGACTCCAAATACCGGCGGTAGCCTAAAACCAGCGTTAGGAGCCTCTAACGCTGGTTTTCACGGCTACCGCCAAACTCTAAATCTAGGCCATAGATTGTAAATGGGGATCCATGCAACGTAACATCTATAGCATGACACAAATGGCAACACCTCTCTCAGAGGATAACCCAATAAAAATTGGAAATCAGTTATCTTGAGATAAATCAACCTGAGGATGTATGCCACATGAATATAACTATATTCTTAGAACAATAGTAGCAATTTACACACTATACTGATTGCACAACACCCCAGCCAGAGGGTAGCACCACTCATTAATAATAGAAGGTAAAAGCTACCATAGTTATCATAGGGATCTATGTGCAAACTAGTAATACGTGCGTAATTACAGCAACATTTGCAAACAAATTTGTAACATATTTGCAATTATTATGCTCAAATTGGCTCCATTAAACAGTTTTCTGCTTAAGTGAATGTATCAGTTCACAATTCAACTTCGGCACCTTTAAGTTAGTGGTGCAGATAAAAATGAAACACTTGTTTCCAGGAGAAAGGTATACTTTGAAACCAGAACAGAATGTACGAACATGTAAGTCCGTTGATACTTTGCTTGTAAGCTGTATCTTTTAGGATCCTTCACTTCATAAATTTTGGATGCCAATTTATCCAGAGCAAAGCAAGATGTTAATTTGTGGCTGTAAAGACATGCTTCGTGCAAACCAGAGAGCCGGATTTCAGCTGAGAAAATGACGTCACACGCCAACGGCCGTTTAACCCCCCATGTGACCAAACGTCATAGGGGCTTCCTCAGGGCATATACCTCCATATACGATCCTTTTAAACGTAGCCCATATTCCGGATTGGTGAAATATTACTTGTGTAATTTGAAGCAACAGTGTCAATTAGAAGCTTGCTTACTTAAACAATATACATTGATATATCTTACAAATATATATGTGCAATAGTTTTCTTCTTTTCTTTGCAGAAATTATAACAAAACCAAATAAAGCAAATTACATTTACTTATGTAAAAATAAACTATTTGTGTGCGCAGTTCACGGACCAACAAAAGCCTGAACCAACAGGAGCAGATTCAATAAATACTATCAATACTCAGTCAATCTATCGTAATAGATTAAACCTAATGGTAACCATAAGACTTAAACATTGCCACTACAGAAAAGGAGCAAAGTCTAATTTTTCATTTAGTCCCCTGGGAGAAAAAGTTTTTAATCTATATATCCATGCTACCTCCTTTCTAAGTAATAAGTTGTCTATGTCACCACCTCTACCATATAGAGAACATTTTTCTATTCCTATCACTTTAAGGCCATCAGTAGAACAATTGTGACACAAATTAAAATGCAGTGCTATATTACTATTGATAACTCCCTCCTTAGCATTAACTATGTCATTTCGATGTTCTGTTATCCTATCTTTGAGGACTCTCTTTGTTTTTCCTGTATAGAACAGTGGGCATGGACAGTACAGTAGGTAGATAATGTTGTCGGATTTACAATTAATAAATTGTCTAATTTCATATATTTTGTAGCCTGTATTAAACTGCTTGGTTTTTACAACAAATTTACAAAAAACACAATTGCCACATTGGAAGCAACCTTGCAATTTTTGGCGTTTTTCTAGCCAATTTTTTTTCTTTAGGATTACGTGTAAAATCGCTCTTAACCAATCTATCTTTTAAATTGGGAGCCCTATGTGCAACTAGTGATGGGAAATCACCCACCACACTTTTTACATTATCATCTGAAAGTAAAAACTGCCATTTGTTTTTTAATATATTTTGAACCTGACTCCAATGTCCATTGTATTCTGTAACAAATCTTACCGTACTGTCTACTATTTTCTCTTTCTTATCAAATAATAGAGAGTCCCTATCAGTCTTAAAAGCACGATTTTTAGCATATTCAACATTGTGTTTTGAGTAGCCCCTCGCTTTAAACCTTTTGGACATTTCTTCAGCATATGTGTTGAATTTAGTTTTACTTGAACAATTTCTTCTCAACCTAAGAAACTGCCCAATTGGAATCCCTTTTATTAGGGATGGTGACTTGAGGCCAATAATAGTGTATTTGTAGCTGTATCTTTTCTATAAATCTCTGTAGCAAGTTTATTACCTTCTTTTTTAATTTTTATGTCTAAAAAAGATAATTCAGTGCTACTATAATCATATGTGAGAAAAATATTTTTATTGTTCTTATTTAAACTGTCCACAAATTCTTTTAAAAGGTCTGACGACCCTCTCCAAAGAATAAATATGTCATCCACATATCGACGCCATATCAATACTGAAGAGATCATCTAATGGTTAAATTCTTCAAATACAGTCAAAAGCTCCCATAGGCCTAAATGTAAACAGGCATAGGATGGGGCACAAGTGGCACCCATCGCCGTGCCTCTTATTTGTCTAAAAAACTTGTTATCAAATTTAAACACATTGTTCTCTAAGATAAATCTGAGTAATTCTACTACAAAATCAGTATGCTTCTGTAGATGATTACCTCTAGTTTCAAGAAAATGTTTTGCAGTAGTGATTCCTAATTCGTGCGGGATCGAGGAATATAATGCCACTACATCAAGCGACACTAGGATGGTATCTTCATCTACTTCTATACCATCCAGTTGTCCCAATAAATCAGTGGTATCTTGAACAAATGTGGGTAAAGATGACACAAATGGCTTCAAATAGCTATCTACATAATTGCCAATATGTTCAGTGATGCTCCCAATCCCCGAAATTATGGGGTGACCCGGGGGATCTTGCATATTTTTGTGCAGGTTAGATATGCAATAAAAAAACGGAACTTTAGGAAATTTCACATAAAGGTAATCACACTCTTTTTTATTTATTATGCCATTCTTTCTGGCTATATTCAAAATATGAAGTAATTCTCCCTGTATTTTGGCAATTGGGTTACAATGAAGAGGTTGGTATTGATCCTTTCTGTTAAGCTGTTTCTTTACCTCCAACACATAGTTGGACTCATTCGTTATAACCAAGTTGCCACCCTTATCCACCTGCTTGATGATAATGCCAGGAGCATTCATAAGTTCTTGCAAAGCCGTTCTTTCTTGCTTACAAAGGTTATCATTAGTTATTCTATTGATTGGTAGTTTATCAATTTCTTTTCTACTTCTTTTATGAAGAGATTTACTGCTGGCACAAGTGACAATGGTGGCATATAACTTGATTTAGGTCTAAATTTTGAAATTGCAGAGGGAATATTGGTAGTATTAGTAGCAATATTAACTACAGATGTTGTGAAGGTATCCTCAATTTCACCCTCACTGATCAAACTTTCAAGGGCATTTAAAGTATCTTCATCCTCCTCTGTAATTTTAACAGTTTATAGAGGATTAAGACTTTTTATTTTATTTTTTGCCATCACCTGGGATAGGACCACCTTTCTTGCAAAGAGATGCAGGTCTTTTACTACTGTGAACTTGTCCAAACCTCTAGTAGGGCAAAAAGAAAGACCCTTTTTAAGTAAACTAATATGTGCTTGATTTAATGGAAATTTGGACTAGTTCACAATTTGCAGCTCATCTCCAGGATGAGCTGTATCTAGTATCCCCCCGATAATCTCTCCTCGTTCGCATTCTGAGTTCTGGGGGTCCTCGCCCCCCTTTGGCTCTCCCCATATATCTGTTCGTCATAGAGCGTTGCGAGCCCCTGTTCGAGCTCGAACCTAGTTCTGTTTGAGGATTTATTCCTTTTTCTCTTTCTACCTCCCCTTCTCCTTGCTTTTTTATAGGGCTCCTTGCTCCATTTTTTTTAATCGTTTTTTCTATAGTCTCCCTCAGCATCAGATCCATCAGTGCCTGAATCATAAGAGTTACAATTCAAGTAATAGGAGTATACTTGGTTCTTTTTATAATCTTCCTGGTCCCTAGCAAGTTTACTTCTTTTTCTAATTTTTATTTCTTGTTGTAATTTTGAAATTGTTTCTTTTGTTTCATCATTCAATTTACTAAATTTCTGATCTGATTCAAATTCTTTAAGGATTTTCAATGTTTCATCCATTTCAGTTTTAATTTTTTCCAGTTTAATTTTATTTTTATTTACCATTTTTTGCATTAATCCTAGTGAACATTCTGTTAGACTTAAATGCCAATCCTCCATAAATTCATCACCATCATCTCTCAAGTTGGACCCTGGGTGTGCGTTTGTGATTCTATAGAAATGGTTATTAGTAAGGTTGTTTCACACCTGGCCACACACTGGATTTCCACTTGCTTCTCTAAGACCTCCACAGACAGCTGAATGATCCACATCACATGATATGTGATTTTATTGAAAAAAATTATTATGTTTTGATGGTAATATTTAAAGGCCCCCCTTTAATCAAAGGACACTCATTGCCAATCACATGGGTAAGGTCACTTTCACCACATGTCTCCAGGATAATGCAAAACATGAGTCTGTAACCAGGTTGTTAAACTTTCATGATTCAGATCGAGTATGCATTTTTAAACAACTTTCAAACTTACTTCTACTTTACTTTCTTCTCTTGGTATTCTGTGGTAAAAAAGTATACATAAGTGGGCTCAAGAGCAGCAATTCCCTTCTGGTAGCTAGCTGCTAATTGGTGGCTGCTTATATAAGCCTCTTGTCAATGGCTTATCTGATGTCTTCAACTAACTCCCAGTATTGCATTGCTGCTCCTCCAACAAAGAATTCCAAGATAATCAACAATTATCTAGACTCCCAAGGCACATAAAAGAGATATGATAACGGAGAACATGCTCTTTCAAACAGTGGTTCAACCTACATGAACAAGTAAACCCTTATATAAATAGGTCACTTGCCCCCCCTGGGTTGCAAGTGATTACCATGGGAACTAAGGAGACAACTATGAGCTTCTGGTGTGGTTTGTTGTGCAGTCTCATAGATGCCTCCTGCATCTCCTTTCAGGGTCACTTGTAACCTCTTGTAAGGGATTACTAAAAAAGATTTGCTTAGGGGTGCGTGTCTGGGCTGCAACCCAATATGGCCACAATTCCATGAGCTGCAATGGAGATATCACGTAATCCGCCAATTACTATATTAATCTCAATATATTTAAGTTTGCAATTATCATATTTTGCATGGAGATCAAATGTATATATATATTTGACAACTTAGTGTCTACATGACAAAGGCACAGTGGACAACTGAGGCCTAAGGCGGCGGCCTACTTTAACCTCAGCCAACCCCCCCCCCCAGGTTACCCGCCAGTGTTAGCGCAGTTTACTTTGGACTGATATCTTTACACAAAACAGTGTCACTTGGCATCTACATTTTTGCTTGTCTGGCACAGTTGGAGTTATAACATCCAGACAAAATGAATGTAATAAAGGCCGCTTTGTTATTACTCATGGTGCGCCATCAGCCTGCACTTACCCTAGCTGATCGCCCGACTTAGAGAATAGGCTAATGCAAGCTTTTGAGAGGATTCTAGCCTGTCATTATTAAAGAAGATTTTCCAAAATATGACTACGGTGCTGAGAACTCAGAAATAGGAGAGGCAATAAAGGTTGCTGGATATTCAGAGGGTATGACCCACAAGGAGAAAATGGGACACAGGGACAAGCTCTCATCCATAGAATTAGAGATTATACAACCAGATCAAGTTTCACTTATTCCAGCTCCTACACCACAGAAACACGAGACTGCCAGAGGTCTTATATCATGGCTGACAGCTCCCCTCTCCTTCAGCTCCCCTCTCCTGTAAAGGTCACTTTAAACTCAAAATTGTTTTCCCAAGACCCCATGAGGGAGGATATTAGATTGCAACATGAGAAAGCAGTACATCTTTCGAATACCATATACATGGAACATTGTATGTCCTTTATCCACTAGAGATATTAAACATGGTATCCTTGATGCTTATATCTTTCTACCCACTTTTGTATCTACATCTGACAGAGAAGGTGTAGGGTAATCAGTCCCCTGGGACTGGGTTATATATTTCTGCCTCCTATAAAGCAGGCAGCGGTCCATATTACAAAGAATGTGTAGGAGACCAAGCAAGTCCGTAAAAAGTATTCCTTTATTGAAACAAATAATTAAAATCCATAATACAGCGACAGGTTGAGGGGTACAAAAAATGAACGGGCCAGCGGCAACACACAGCTGACGCATTTCGTCTAATAGCCGTACTCAAAAGCTTATAGCCAATAAACTTAAACAAAACATATTTAAAAACAGAGACCTTCTATTGGTTGATACTTAGTTAGCTTAATGTTCTAATTGGTGTACAATTACAGCCAGTGAAATATATTGCTCCAGAGCTTAGGAGTCTTTAAACTATATTTTCCTAGTGAAGCACAAAAAGAATTGCAACATTTTATTAAATCCACAAAACAGTGTCATTATTTCAAAAGGAAAAATAAAACAAAAAATGTAGGTGCTTGAAAGAAAGAAAAAAGCAAATTTAGACCTCATATAATCTTTTTTAAAAATGTGTTTGTCTTGCCTTAAAAAATAATATTTTTACTATTGTGCAATGTAATGTTAATTCGTTCCTGTAGTATTCTTGGCATTAATATTTTAATATTCTTTGAACATTCTATAGAAAAACAATTACCTACCCTTCCCTTCGACGCTCTTAAACCTTAAACCTGTGATTTTGGCACAACCCTTAGCTAAATTCTTCTTTTACTTTAAAAATAGGTAAATGCATTTCAAAAAGTGTGCTATGCATGGCAGATGTTAATATCCATGTATCTGTAATCATCTCTGTTTGTTGAAGGCTATAGTTTTAATCATTATCAAGCTTGTTATGTGATCATTCTATGTGCAATTGTATGCCTTTTGCGGGACAAAGTATATAGCTGTAAATGGTGTTAATTTTCCACTTGTATTTTTATCTGTGCTTCTATGCATATATCTCTGCATTTTAAACTGATGGTAAAGTGACATTTTCAAAGCATGGAAATGCTATGTCTAATTTCAGCTAGAAGAATTTTTGGAACGGTTGTGTTATGACCTTAAAGAAGCATTGCAGTTTGCTAGGTGAAATAAGAATATTCCTTTGCATGATAATGCTGTATACTGCAGAATTATCTGCATATTATAGTTTTTATTTATTAAAGATATATATATATATATTATATGCTCCTTTGAGAAGCCAAAAAGCAAATTCTTTTACCTATGTTTTTAAAATGCAGCAAATGTCCTAAGCCAGCATTTTCCCATGCTCGGAAGAGCCCATGCTCAGATAAGGCAATATGCAACCTAAATTGCCAACATGTCTCTTATATCCTTGAGGGCAGTGGCTACACTGAGAAAAAAATGTTTGCTGTTTTTTTTTTTTTTTTACACAATCTGTTTATTTGTATGCGTACTATGATTCAACATATTTGTTTGACTAAAGGAGCGCTGTTTAATTAATATCCCTTGAAAGAGCTGAATTGGGGGTACCAGTGATGTAGTGGCTGGGGTCTGAAACTCCTGATGTTTGGTCATAGCTATCATTTGTCAGGTACCACTATTTATTTAGTGACCCACACATAGTGCACATAAATAATAGTGGTTAAAGGGACAGTTTACTCAAAATTTTTCTCCCCTTTAATTTGTTCCCAATGATCCACTTTACCTGCTGGAGTGTATTAAATTGTTTACAAGTAGTTCCTTTATCCTTATATTGGCATTTGAAATAGTTGATTTAGCATGTGGTATCCCCACCTATTCTGAAAGTTTGTGGCCGCAGGTCCCAGCTATAGATAAGCTTTGTAAACACAGCCAGCAGAAGAAATTACACTCCCAGTGGTATATAGCAGAGATAAGGTAATACAATGTTGATTTTCCATTGTTCTCTCCAAGTACTGGTGATTGTTTTATGGACAGATATAAGATAAAGACATATGTATATGTACACAATGTGATACAGTAATCTGATTATACCTACAAGCTCAACCCATTTTATTAGGTTGTGGCTTCAAAACACAAAATCAGAGCTTTAATATACACAAAAAAACCATAAAAATCTATTTTTCATACATTTTTTTCTCTGCAGTTGGTAAAAAAAGCAATTGTAAACACATTAAAGGGACATGACACCCACATTTTTTCTTTTATGATTTAGAAAGAGAATGAAATTTTAAACATCTTTCTAATTTACTTATATTATCTAATTTGTTTTATTCTCTTGATATTCTTTGCTGAAAAGCATATCTAGATATGCTCAGTAGCTGCTGATTGGTTGCTGCACACAGAGGACTCGTGTGATTGGCTCACCATGTGCATTGCTTTTTCTTCAACTAAGGATATCTAAAAAATGAAGCAAAATAAATAATGGAAGTAAATTGTAATGTTGTTTAAATTTCTATTCTCTATCTGAATCACGAAAGAAAGATTTTGGGTTTAGTGGCCCTTTAAGCGAAAAACTATTTTTCAGTATACTGTCCCTTTAATATTGACAAATTATCCAGTTATTAAAATTGTGCAGCTATAAAAAAATCTGTAGTTGCTAGATTTTTAAACAGTGGCTTTTATAGCAACTTCTATCTAGCTTTAAATGTTAAAAAAACTGTGGTTTAGTGTTTAAAAAAAGTGTTCTAGTGATATATCTTTTTCTGATGAATTATAGCATTCTTAAAGGGCCATTATAATTAAAAACTTGCATGCTCTAATCCATTAGATTATGCAGTGTTAAGACTATCAACCCTAAACTACTGTGTGTTTAACCCCTGCAAAGTGGTTAAACACACAGTAGAAGTACCACTCACGACTCCAAAGTGGAAAACATAACCGATCCAGTTAGCAACGCAAGTTGCATGAATCAGATGTGGAATTTCTTAATAGCAATAGGATAAATATAAAATGAGCCACCCACCCTCATGTAATGGTGGCACAAGTAATTAACATAATAAAACAGGAATATGTAATGTGACAATCAAACATCGATAATTAAACATTGCATTTTAAAAAAAGGTTTAAATTATTTAACATTATTTGGTTTACAAAACTTTGCAAAAAAAGAGCAGTTTAAGGATAAACCTCATGAGAAGCATCTTAATCATGAACATTTAATTTTGACTTTCATGCCCTTTTAGTACACACTACACTACACTGATATCTGCTGCATTCTATGAGGTAATCAGTCCATGCTCAATGCCTCATGGACATTGAAAATTGCTTTTATCAGCACGTACTCCATGATAACTGATCAGTGACGTGCACTCATAGGAGGCAGGTGAGGCAGTGCCTCCCCTGGTCAATGTGGTGTATTACAGCCTTTTTTATTTAAAAAAAAAAAATATATATATATATATATATATTGCAATTTATTTTTTTTTGTCATTAAAAGGTGACACCCCTCCACCAAATTCAGTAGTTTATTTGTTATTGTACTTAAAAAAACACATAATATTAAGTAATTACAATATATTCATATTGCGCAAGAAAGTAGAGGCCAGCTATCCTTCCATTGCGCAATATGAATATATTGTGTTGTATGGGCAGCTAGAGACTGCCACCCAGTGGCGAATAAGAGGCATGCAGTCTGTCTTGTGGTCCATACTGCTCCCACCGGAGGCTTGTCTTTTCAAGCCTCGGGAGCCCTGCCTGCCCCTCAGGCTGCCTCAGCCAATCAGACATGACCATGTCTGAGTCTCTGGGGCTGACTGCCGGGCGGGAAATCGGATTGAGCGTCTCTGAGTGTCAAGTCATCTGATCAACAAAGTGAGGTGAGAGAGTGCTCACTGTGCTCAGTCAGTGTCTAGTGTCTAGTCGACGGCGTGACAACTGTGTTAATTGTGTCAGAGTCACTGTCTCTCAGCTCGGTCAGCCGTAACCCATCAGGAGGAGTCCAGGATTCAGGCTCAGTCAGAGTGGAGTGGAGCAATATATTTAGGTAGGTAATTCATTTCACATCATTTATTCAGCTCAGGCTCTGCACAAACTCCTCTTTGTCCCTGCACCTGACCGTGACTGCACCCCACCACTCGTGGTAATGGTAATGAGAAATCATGCTTAGCTTAGGACTCGATGGATCATCATCCCAGCATTGGAAGGATAATTGAATATTTTATTCAAAAACAACGTAAATCACTCACAACAACGTTGTCATATGTGGGGCTCAAATTATTCACATACTGATCCTCCAACTACTCAAACAACCCACATCCACGGTTTTAGTGGAGAATGTGAATGATTTTGAGCCCCGTGTATGATGACAATGACATTGTTTTTGTGATTTAAGTTCAGTTGTTTTTTAAAAAAACATTCAATTATCCAGTGCAGGGCGGAAGTTAGGTAAAGGAGGGCTAGCACCAACTAGGAGCTCTTAAGTTGTGACAAATAAAGACAAGATGCAATTTAAGATGCAGTGGTTTTAATACGGATTCATAAGACTTCATGACAAACTGCTGGCCAGTGCCTGCTACTATAACCTGGTAGCTAATGCCTGGTTTGGTGTTCTTCTGGCCAGTCACTACTCTTCTGTTTTGCTTCTTGCTGACAATTAGCTGCCTTCTACCTGCTTTGAGTTTGGATAGTTAATCAAGCATTGCTATTGTCAATTGTCTATAACCACTATTTGTATGGACTTTGCTCAGCTACTTCCTAACTGGCTAGAGTTCTATTTGACTTAGAGAGTCAGAGCTTATGTTCCTCTTGCCTCTGCCTCAGCTCTGTGCTACACTCTGAATATAGATAGATATATTGGATATGTGTATAGTATATATATGTATTAGAATCATTCTCCAGATTCCCCATACCCTTGATCTTGTTCTCAATCACTCTAGCAGTGCCTTACAATGTCCTCCTAACGTTATAATTATAATCAATGCCTGAATGCCTGTTGCTGGCTGTATAAGCTTACATGGCAGAATGGCCTGTTGGGCAACATGCAGCTTGATATTTAAGCCATAGATGAGGGTTGAAAGCTGGGGATCATTAGAGGTTCATGATGAATTCCACTTGAATAACCCCTTCTGCTGCTAAACCATTTCACACCAATGTGCTAAAGCCATTTTGGTTATTTTCACTCATCACAATAAACACCAGTTTCCGTTCTTTCTCTTTAAATGTAGTGGTACCCACACAAATCATATACTGTGTTTGTCAGAAGACCAAGGAATATTAGAAAGTAACTTTAGATTACAGACGTACTAGAAAATGGCAAAAGGCCAACATCGAAAATGCAAAACATGTCATTTTCTTTCTATAGCATTCATGTTAAGCATCAGCATTATTACTCATAAGTCTTTATTTTCTTGGAAATTTCAGATGTATTTATCGCTGGTAATTGCAGGCCAGGATCTTTTTGTATTACATTAGTAGGTGGTCACGTGGTGAATCCTAGAGTTATAGATTGAGATTCATTCCTATCCTGGGCACGCACTGCACAGCCACAGACAGTGGGACAGTGACACCAATATATTAATATATTATATATTATTTTATTTATATAATTAATGGAAAAAATATATTGTGATATATTAATATTATTGACACATAGACAATAATAAACAGTATGTGAGATACTGAGATTTGCTTCCAGTGCTGGAAATATGCTATTTAATGTTTCTATCACAATTTTATTAAATATATATCCTCTTGTGTGTAAAATCATATGCAATGCTGCATTGCAGCTGAGCTCACTGTATTGTTTTCTCGTTAAATGGACAGTTATATACAGTGCAGTTGTCCTTCACTACGGTCTGTACTTTGGAAAATGTCCGCCGCAGCCTTTGTCTGTGCCTATCCCCCAGCTGCCACTGGATCACAACATTTTTATATTTACTGAATAATGAAGGAATCTATAAGCATAATTTGCAGCATTAAAGTAAAAAGTATGTTTTAAACATATTTTAATGGGCATGTATTTCTAGATCTCATAATCAGAGCAAGCATTTTGTTATCTGGCAAGAGTTTCTGTTACAATCCTTTAGACTAAAATCAGATGTTTACTAAGTTGACCAGTTTTCCAAGACACCTTTTAAAGAGACATGAAACCCATATGTTTTCTTTCATGATTTAGAAAGAGCAAACAATTTTAAATAACTTTCCAATTTACATCTAATATCTACTTTTCTTCATTCTTTTGATATTTTTTGTTGAAAATCATATCTAAATATGCTCAGTAGCTGCTGATTGGTGACTGCATAGATACCTCATGCGATTGGCTCACCCATGTGCATTGCTATTTCTTCAACAAAGGATATCTAAAGAATGAAGGTGTATCCTAATTCTAGCCACTGCCTCACCAGCCTCGGGTGTCACTGTACGTCACTGCTGCAGATTGAAGCACTGTGCTGTTCAGCATCCTTTCACTTTCTGGATCTACTCTTTAACAGCAGTCTGAATGCACATGTCCAAACCATGGGGCATATTTATCATGTCCGCTGCACATCGATAAATGTCAACAGTATACGCTGTCTGCATTTATCAATGCACAAGCAGTTCACCAGAACTGCTTGTGCAATACCGCCCCCTGCAGATTCGTGGCCAATCGGCCGCTAGCAGGGGGTGTCAATCAAACCAATCGTATTCAATCGGGTTGATTTCTGTTCGCCGCCTCAGAGCAGGAGGACAAGTTATGGAGCAGCGGTCTTTAAACCGCTGCTTCATAACTTCTGTTTCCGGCGAGCCTGAAAGCTTGCCGGAAACAAGGGGCATCAAGCTCCATACGGAGCTTGATAATTCGCCCCCCATGTGTCCTTTTATTAATGCCATAATTAAACCCTCCTTCCTAAATGATGCCCCATCAACACCCACTCTTCATATCTAATTCACAAAACATGAAAGGCAGAACGGGATATTCATTTTATATAAATTTCACAAATAATCTTTGGATAAACAAAATATTGATTTAATCTTTTCCTTATACAGAGCATTGGGATGTTGAATACAAACATGTTGTAATTCTGAGATTTAGGGGTCGATTTACCAAGCAGCAAATGTTGCTTATTTTGCGCAAGCCTTCCGGCTCGCCAGAAACAGGGGTTAACAGGAGTTAAGAAGCACTCTGAGGTGGCAGACTGCAATCATCCCCATCAGATACGATCTGAGTGATTGACACCCCCTGCTAGCGGCCGCGAATGTGCAGTGGGCAGCATTGCACAAGCATTTCACCATAAATGCTTGTGCAATGATAAATACAGAGAGCGTATGCTGTCTGCATTTAGTGATATCGGGCGGACATGATTCACTACAGCGAATCATGTCCGCCGACATTTGATAAATCATCCCCAAAGAGTCTCTTGGAATGGTAAAGTCACATAATGTAATAAAGTCAACCCCACTTGGGTATATTCAAATTAAATACACATTGGGCTAGATTACAGGTGGAGCACTAAATTATCGTGCTCCCACAAATGGGCAAATATACCCGTTTGTGGGACGGAGATAATTAACCAGCCATTACAAGTGGCTCACAGTAGCAATCAGCGCTTATAAAATTAACCAGAGATCGGATCCCTGGTTAATTTGATAAATCTGCCCCAAATGCCCCCAAAATACAGTCTAGTCTAGTTTATTAAAAAATAAAGATGGCAGCATCTTTATTTTTTAATAACAATACTGCACTAGGAAGTATTTTGGGGTTAAAGTTGGTGGGAGTGGCGTGTTAGAAAAAAAACTGCACTGAAAAGTGCCTTTACATTGCGGTCTATGGGAACTGTGTGTTCCCAGTAAATATATATGTATATGCTTATACATATATATTTATGTGTTAATATGTGTATATAGACATTTTAACACATAAATATATATGTATATCAGCATATACATATATATTTAATTGCTGCCATCGCTGTGCTATCCCCATCGGACGGCATCAGAACGAGGCTCACCATATGAGTCTATGGAAGTGCGCTCTCTTGAGCGTAATGCTTCCTAGCAATGCGACTAATTTGTAATACCAGCACACATTTCATGAAAGTGATGTATAGTGCTCCACTTGTAATTGAGCCCATAGGTACTTATCTCAAAGCTGAAGTATTGCTGTCTGATGGTAAATAGAGCAAAGCAAAGTTAATTTCTTCGTGTGCTGCCCAGTGTTCAGATCCGTTCGCTGTATACTGTGGCAGTGCAGAGCTGCTCAAGATGTCCGTGTTCAAACAGTGCATCAACTCCGGTGTGAACTCAAAAGCTACAAAAGAACAAACAAAGCACATCTGCGATTCCCAGTCCATTATATTCAGTATCACACACAAACAGAAAGGAATAATACAACACGCTTATCTGAGTATCACCCACAATAATGTTGGGACAGACACTTCCTCTGTATTCTCCTGACTAGCCGCCTGCAGCTGAAGGAACCTTGGTGCTTTTTTCCATCGTGGTCTAAAATTTTGTAAAATTGTTATAAGGTACAAGCCGCATATCTTTTCAGCTTGGGACACCTTGTTTCATACTTAAAACGCTACACTGTTATTAAAAATGGTTAAGACAAGCATAGCGTGTAAAGACCACTTTCGAAAAGCAAACAACCAGAATATGTTAGATCTTTAAATCCTGATATTAGAACAAGTACCCCCTTGCACCAGAATCACCAGAGATTAACACGCCTCAAACAATGTGAAACAAAATGGATACATAGGGGCATATATTAATCAAGCTCCGTATGGAGGCTCTGAGGCCACGGACAGAAAACAACCCGATCTAATACGATCGGCTTGATTGACACCCCCTGCTAGCAGCTGATTGGCCGCAAATCTGCAGGGGGCGGCATTGCACCAGCAGTTCACAAGAACTTCTGGTGCAATGATAAATGCTGTCGGCATTTATCAATGTGTGGCAGACATGATACGCTACTTCGTATCATGTCCGCTCGCACATTGATAAATATGCCCCATTGTCTGTGATCTATGGCCCGACAAGGGTTAAATATATAGATCTTCAGGCATTTACAATGTAATGTAGCAACAAATCTCTGAGCACATAGTAAACTAGAGGAAAGGTTCAGTTTAAAAATAAAAAAACGCATTGTGTGCACTTGTGTGTGATACTAAATATACTGGACTGTGAATCGCAGATGCCCTCTGTTTGTTCTTTTGAATTATCAACTTGTGTTGTAAAATATATTTAAATGTAAATGTAATAAAGGTTGGACAGCTTGTGTTTGTTCTTAATAAACCATATGTAAACAACATTACCAAGGGTTGTAAATAGACCATGAATGAAAGATGTCAGTTAGTTAAGACTAATTAAATAGCTTGAACATGTCCGACTGACTTATAAGATTACATTTAAAGCTGGGCATGTCCTTAAATGGAAGTTAAACACACACACAACTTTTCCATTTACCCAAAGTCATTTTTTTAAAGGGGATAAAGCTATCAGCAGGGAGTAAAAAAATAATATTTTTATCCATTTGAATTTTTCTGATGCATTCATTAACCTTATGAATAGAAATACTACAGAACAGGTGCAGTGTTTAAATAAATAAGGCTGTTCATGCCTCAGCTTTATGATTCTAACACTACAGCTCTACTTATGACTGTCAGTTTGACTGCTACAGCCCTTGCTCCTTTGGCTGTCACTTAAAATCCTTTGGTGTCTTCTTTAACTACTAAAATTTTGTATTTAAGATAAACAGTACCTTAGCTTAGGATATAACTTTTGATTAACCGGCCACTATTTATTTGCCCTTGTAAATGTTCAGATGGTACAAGGCTATGTGGTAAAATATTTTGCAGTTCACACTATTTTATGATCAGATAACTGTACTAATGACTTAGGCAACATGCTTGTTGGGTGTGAGCAAACTCCCAAAGTCTGGTTTGGGATGATTTTATTTTATTTATTTCATTTGTATTTGATAAGAATGAGTGTTAAAATAAGCATATAAAATATGGTTGGACATGATATAAATTAGACCTTGGCTTGTGGAATATCCTAGACCTGTATTTATCCAGAATTGCTTTGTCCCAGATGTCAAATGGGACTGTAAGCATTACCAGTATAGCACCCTTACAGAAAGTTATTTATACATTTTGTACCATCTCTTTATATACTACATATTTCTTCTCGGATAGATCAAACTTCTGAATGAAGCACCATTTTAACCAGTTGGGCTCTGGTCACTGCATTCCTCCGGTATTGGAAATTCTATGTTCTTCAAGTCCTGCTTTAAATGTGTTACTCTAGAGTCTAGACCATGCACATTTCTGCACAAGCCTCTTGTTTTTTTGTTCCACTCTGTCAGCTTTCACACTCTAGATGTCTACTAGACCTTTGGTGGTTAATATGGACACATTATCCAGTTATTACAATTGTGCAGCTATAAAAAAAATTGGTAGTTAGATTTTTTCACAGCTGCTTTTATAGCAACTTCTATCTAGCTTTAAATGTTAAAAAAAACTGTAATTTAGTAAATTTAGTGATATATATTTTTCTGATGAATTATAGCATTCTTAAAGGGCCATTATAATTAAAAACTTGCATGCTCTAATCCATTAGATTATGCAGTGTTAAGACTATCAACCCTAAACTACTGTGTGTTTAACCCCTGCAAAGCGGTTAAACACACAGTAGAAGTACCACTCATGACTCCAAAGTGGAAAACATAGCTGATCCAGTTAGTAACTTGCATGAATCAGATGTGGAATTTCTTAATAGCAATAGGATAAATATAAAATGAGCCACCCACCCGCATGTAATGGTGGCACAAAGTAATTAACATAATAAAACAGGAATATGTAATGTGACAATCAAACATATCGATAATTAAACATTGCATTTAAAAAAAGGTTTAAATCAGGTTCAGTGATATATAAATTAATTTTAAATATTTAAAGGCACAGGCTTCTAGTTATCAATGTCTGTCGGACCTGATCCGACACTGCGGATCAGGTCCGACAGATATCGCTGAATACGGCGAGCAATACGCTCGGCATATTCAGCATTGCACCAGCAGCTCACAAGAGCTGCTGGTGCAACGCCGCCCCTGCAGACTCGCGACCAATGGGCCGCCAGCAAGGGGGTGTCAATCAACCCGATCGTACTCGATCGGGTTGATTTCCGGCGATGTCTGTCCACTTGCTCAGAGCAGGCGGACATGTTATGGAGCAGTGGTCTTTGTGACCGCTGCTTCATAACTGCTGTTTCTGGCGAGACTGCAGGCTCGCCAGAAACACGGGGCATCAAGCTCCATTCGGAGCTTGATACATATGCCCCACAGTCTAAAAAGGTAACTGGGCAGAAACTAAATCTAAAGCAACAAACAATTTAAAAGCAGCGTAAAGGGCCATGAACAACTAGAGATTGTAAAATAAAATGTTTAAATAGGCAAAGTAAAAACTTAGCTATATATTTTAAAAACTTAGCCTCCATTTCTTTTAGTTGAACTCTGAAATGTTTATTTTGTAATATTACAGAAAAGGCTTGTAGATGCCAGGTGTTTTATGATTCATGAGGGCTTACAAGTTGGGTGTCTGTGCATATAAAAAAAAAGTTTTCGAAGTTGCTGCAGTCAGTTAAGCAATTCAATAACATATATTGGTATGTTAGTAGTTTTACTTGTAAGGAAACAAAAAGATCTGCACTCTGGAGTGTGGAAAAGAGAGCAACCATTTTTCCTTTTTAGTAAGATGAGCAAATCTGCCCCTTGATACTCTGTCAGAAAAAAGGCTATGGTTGGGGTACGTTTGTGAACAGTTAGGGTACAACTGCTGTGGTTGTACCCTCAATAGATCACAATTACTCCTTAAGGAACTAATATGTACCATTTAGGGGTAAATAAGGTACAAATATGTTTACAACTGTCAAAGGGTCCATGTCTGTACCATTTAATCCCCCCAAAAAGGTACAATCACTTGTGTGACTAAAAGGTTGAGGGGGATGGGTGGTTCAAGGCTGCCAAACCCTGCAAGTCCATATAATTTGTGCACCTCAGTTATTAATTGAACACATAACTGGCAGTCACCAAAAATGAATTCAACATACATGTTGTACAGCAAAATAATTAAATGGATATGAAACTCAATTTTTTTCTTTCCTCATTCAGATAAAGCAAGCAATTTTAAACAACTTTCTAATTTACTTATATTATCTAATTTGCTTCATTCTCTTGATATCCATTGTTAAAAAACATATCTAAATAGGCTCAGCAGCTGCTGATTAGTGGCTGCACATATATACTTTGTGTTATTGGCTCACCCATGTGCATTGCTATTTCTTTAACAAAGGATACCTAAAGAATTAAGCAAATTATGTAATAGACGTAAATTGGAATGTTGTTTAAAATTGCATTCTCATGAAAGAAAATATTTGGGTTTAGTGTCAAAGCAACAAAAAACACTTAATAACCCATATCTTCAATGATACTGTGTTGCTGGTTCTAAATAGCAGACAAGCTCTTAAAGGGACACTAAACACCTGTCTTCTAATAATCCCTAAAACCTAGTTTTTCTTATTAATAAAAATAAAATAATCACTGCTGACTATTTTATATGCTCCTCTTACCCCAAACTGTTGAAGGATATTGTTTTAAAATACAGCACTGATCCACTGCTGGATTCTCCTATGTAAGCTGCCATATTGTAACGCACGCTACAGGCAGGGGCACAGAAGTCACATGCTCATGATGCAGTCAAGGACACACACGGCTATATTACATACAGTATACTTAGAGGATCACATCTGTGTGATCTGCTGTGACTGAATAAACATTTATTAGAGTATAAAGGTATTAGATTTAGCCATGTATGTATAATACACATAATATGCATCTTAACTTTAATAAAATGATCATTATGTACTGTTTATTTGTGTTTCTAACTCCCCCCACAGCTAAAACTTCAAACTGCCCACAAGTTTTAGGTTTTAAGAAAAGCCGTCTTCTGCAGGCAGCCAGGCACTATCATCAGTGTAATTTATTTGTTGTAACCTCCATGGGGGAAGAGGGAGGGGGAGGCTGTGACGCTGCATATACTCTCGGTGCAGAAGATTTCTGCTTTTCAAGAGTTCTCCTGTTTATATAAATCATTAAGGGCTGACAGTTGTACAAGCTTAGGGATCGTTTAGCAATGATTGTATCTTTCAATGCAGACGATCATTGCTAAACGATCCCTAAGCTTGTACAACTGTCAGCCCTTAGTGATTTATATAAACAGAGGAGAACTCTTGAAAAGCAGAAATCTTCTGCACTGAGAGTATATGCAGCGTCACAGCCTCCCCCTCCCTCTTCCCCCACGGAGGTTACAACACATAAATTACACTGATAATAGTGCCTGGCTGCCTGCAGAAAACGGCTTTTCTTAAAACCTAAAACTTGTGGGCAGTTTGAAGGTTTTTTTTTGTTGTTTTTTTTTAAATTTATTTTGTTTTTCCATTTTACAGAAAATGTCGGCATTCATGGTATATTCTTAGACCTATACCTAGTCCTACTGATCTATGAAAAAACAATTAAAGCATATTAACTACTAACCAATTTCAGTGCTCCATAAGTAACACATTAATTGTGAATATTGTTGCCTAAAATATCTAAATCGAACTGCTTATCCGCTAAGTCATTATCAGTTAACCTCACCTAGTCCGATCAGGTTCCTCCTTGAAGAATCCCTTCAGGTCCTCCCCGGCCTCCAGACCAGGCAGCGAGCTGTCTCCCCCCATTGTTATTAAGTGTACCAATAGAACCCGTATGTTTGATGTTCTACATCAGGGTGTATTGTGAGCTTCCTCCCACAAAAGTCTGGCGTCTAAAAAGAAGGGGAATTTATTTCGTTTTAAGAAACCATACTCCTCTAAGCTAATGCGTTCTGCTGTTCTTGCAACCCATGACTCTTTAGTCGGGGTCGTGGGAGTTTTCCATGCTCTGGCAATCACTGATCGTGCCCCATTAAGCCCTATCTGTACTAAAAGGGATCTCAACTTACATGTGATGCGCGTATTGTCATTTAACAGTGCTATTCTAGGATTGAGTTGGAACGTCTCTCCCGCTATTCTCTGTAAGTATGATTCTACCTCTTTCCATAGGTTTTTAATCCGAGGACAATCCCACCCCATATGGATCAAGCTACCCTGTTCACCACACCCCCTCCAACACAGTCGGGATGAGTCATGGTAGATTGTTTTCAGTTTGGTCGGAGTTAGATACCAGCGTGAAAGAATTTTGTAATTTAGTTCCAATATTTGTGGCGATGTAGATGATTTTTTCGTTCTGCGAAAGATGTTACCCCATGCTTTGTTGTCTATGTCAGTATGCAGATCAAATGCCCATTTAGACGTGAAGTTTGGTAGGCTTTGAGTTTGGGGTTCTATTAATAGTTGTCGGGAAACCGCTAGAGAGCCCTGGATAACCGTCTCCCTCTCGCACAGTCTCTCAAATAGTGTCATTGGGTGGAGAAAGTCTTTCCTATGTGGAGATGTCTGCAAGAAGTGCTTGAGTTGTGCATATTTAAGCCAATGTGAGAATCTAGCGTCGGCCACTGTCTCCAGATTGTTTCTATCCATCAGTTTCCCTCCCTCCAGAAACCTACACAATGGGATGGTGTAACCCCATTCCTTAAGTCTTCTAAATCCTCTATCCCAGCCTTCAATCATCTCAGTATTAAGAACTACCGGGAATAATGGAGATCTCGTTGATGATATATGAGGGTAAGTAATTTTTATTCTCTCCCATTCTTTAAAAAGGTGTTTATGTATTTCCAGGTGACTGCATTGTGGTGGTCTTAAGTCTTAAGGGAAACCAAGCACAGTGTTCGAACAAACGGGACTTGTAGGGTGTGGGAGTCAATAGACACCCAGGCTTTATGTGATGACGCACCATGCCAGTCTATTATTCTCTGAAGTGTCACTGCATGGTAGTATTCCTCAATTTTTGGTAGCCCTATACCGCCTGTATCTGTGGATCTATAAAGAGTATTCCTGTTCACCCTGGGTCTGATCTTACCCCACACAAAGGAGTTCAACTGACTCTGTAATCGTGTTAGGAACCATTTTGGCAGGTGAAGTGGCATAGCCTGTGTAATGTCCCTTTAAGACATTCCACTTCCACCTTTTCACCTGCCTATAAAACCTCACTTCCTGAGATCTACTTTGCTTGATTATTTTGTTTGTTCTGATTGGAATACTTCACAGAAATCAAGTCACTCCTGCTATCATCTCAAACTGAGTGATATTGAACTTTTGCTTATTTGAATTTAACCCTCAAAAAGGAACTTTCTAACTAATTGCTGCTTTCTACTAAAGACACTTAATCTGCACAGCCATCTGAATCCATTTCATAGATTGCCTGTCAGTCTCTCTCCTAAAGTGCCGCTCCACCACAGTATTACAGAGGATTTTCTCACATCTCCAGCTGCAGCTGATTCATTCACCTGCTTCGCTAGGACTTCAACTCACCTTCCTTCCGGAAGCTACAGAACAATCTCTCAGCCTGACCAGTACTGCAACTAGCCACTCAGCTCTCAGGAAGAACTCCGGTCTCACTCCGCCATTACAGCGTTCCATGCTGCAAGGGAAAGCCAAGCACAGGCTACCGCAAGTATAACTCTGCTAATCAGATTCTCTCAAGTTGTTTCTAGTTCATATTATCAACCATACTTACTCAGTCTTTATATTAACAATTAATCTTATGCTAAAGAACTCTATTTTTGATCTAGCTATCCATATTTGCCTCTGTGAATTTATCAGACTTGCACACTTGTTTGTCTGAATAGAATCATATTTGTCTAGCAGCATTTCCTGTGAGTTCACTCTTAGCAAAACGCTTGAAGCATATTGCCAGGTTATAATTTGTATCTCTTGGCGTTTGCAACTAGCAACACACTACAATTCTAAAAGATACAATTTATCTTACATAATAATCAAGCCTTAAATATAAATATGGACTCCCAAGCCATAAAAACAGAGTTTGAAACCTTAAACCAAAAAGTTGATTATTTGGCAAGAGCGCTCACAGACTTACAAGCTGAGAACACTGCTTTAAAAAATGTTTATAAGGAAATAATAACTCCTAGAAATCTAGACCCTCCTGAACCACATATTAACCCTCCTGCAGTCTTTTCAGGAAAGAGGTCAGATTTCAGAGACTTCAAAAATTCTTGTTTGCTGCTTTTTTCTATGAAACCCCGCACCTATCATACAGAAAAAATAAAGGTGTGTACTGTTATTTCATACTTAACAGGGGAACCCAGGACCTGGGCTAACCGTTTTTTTGAATCCAGTGATGAGATTTTGAATTCACTTGATGCATTTTTTTCCTTAATGGCATCACTTTATGAAGATGCCAACACACAAATAAATGCAGAAACCAAACTTAGATCTCTCAGACAGGGAAAACGTCCTGTTGAGGATTATGTCACAGAATACCAGATGTGGGCCACAGATACATTGTGGAACGACATCACATTAAGAAATCAATTCAGGCTTGGGCTTAATGACATCTTAAAAGATGAAATCTCCAGAGTAGAGATGCCTGAGACCCTAACAGGACTTATTAAGCTGGCAATCACCTTAGACCGCAGGTTAAGGGAACGCCGCACTGAGAGACTGACTTCCGACTCCTCATTTAAAAGACCAACTGCTGGGGGGCGGAGCCAGCAGCCGCACAGACCAGTCGCAGCATAACGGAGCTCCTCCGTAACCAATATATAATTTACAAAACAGCTACTAATATTTACCAAAAAAGTTGGCTTTTTCTATTAGGGAAGGCTCTCTGAGTATTATCCTCACTTAGTGGCTGGAGAACGAAACTTCCGTGACTTACTAGGGCACTTTGGCTCGCCAGTCCGGTTTGGAGGCCTAACTACTGGGATCACATAGAGACCTTGCCTGATAGTCTCGTGTACTTCCTGCAGCACTCCAGCTCACAACAACTGAGACGTTCAATCTCCACCAGCACCGGAGGGTCGGGGATCCGCTCCGGTGCCCAGCTAACCAAGCGCAGCAGCAACACAGCAATTCAGCTCACGGCAAGCACTGGAGAGCTGCGGGACACGCTGCAGGGAAAGTCTTTCTCAAATTGACCAAGCAACTGGGACACAGTGAGTAGGCATTGACTTAACACAATTATCAATCTGCACGAACACTTTCTCTTTTCAATTGCTGTGGCCGCCCTAAACTAAGCAGAAGGTACATGAGAAGAGATAGACTTTTTAGGTTGTGGCGCGAAACGCCATTTTAGCGCACCACTACAACACAGCATGACTCAATCAGATTAAACTGAAACATAAGCCGCTCAACTTTTAAAATTGCAGCATGGAGAGTTCTTTTTTCTCTGGAAAAGGACATTTGGTTTACCATCAACTAGATTAAAAAAACTTAAGAAACTGCAGCAGAATTTTCAACAGCCTGTTACTAGCACAGGCAGCATAGCCCAATACAGACTTTAGTTGCGATACAAAAAACAATCTAGGATATATTGTGATCTCTCCTACTCTAGCTAGTTACCACACAACTAAGTTTTTTCTGTCTAATTTTGGAAGCCAGATATCCCATTCAGGGCAGTTTTACTCACACGTGGCAGCAAACTGGATTAATAATCTCCCTATCAGCCTACCTCACATTGCTAATTCCACATCTTAGCGATCCCACCTAAGGAAGGAGCAACACACTGGCAAGAGGGCAGGTATCTAACACAAACTTTTATTGAGAAGCAATACCAAAGATAATCTTACATATTTTCCTCTATTTGAACCCTGTTTGTGGTTATTTCAAGCAGCCTGCTGGCTCTAAAAAACCTGTATTGGGATCTACTTTCTAAAGTGTGGCCTGGAGGTTTTATCCAAGATCACAATTGCAAGGCTACACCCCAGGACTCTTTTCAAGTCCCTTAAAGCACAGAACCTACTAGGTGACAAACCTTGATCTTAATTAATGCTGTTCTCATGAACTGAGGCCACTGCTGTTGAATTGTGTCTTATTGTGCTGCTGCGTCAGCTATTGTTTCTCTGCAGCCCAGCTCAGAGTGGAGTGTCTTGTTGTGTACTATTTAGTGTGGTGACCTTGCTTAACTTACTCTTTTCCTTTCACAGGACGTTTGATATCTAACTTGTTTGGATCCAGTTGTTCCTGCCCGTTTGCCGCACTTATGTAACCCTTTGAATAATAGTGAGAGTATATTTCGCTTCTCACCCTGTGCGCTGACTGACAGAAATAACTGTTTTAGGTACTCTGGGCTTAGTCGCCCATATGTGTGTTGTTTTCAATTTCTACCACTGACCCCCTCCTCTCGGACTCTTCCTTTCCGGCCTGCTTACGCGGGCTGGTCACCACCACTCTCCTTTTCCCCTTCCTCCGGGTCGTATCCCTCCTTCCCCGAGTCCGGGGGGCTTACCCCCCCCTTCAGAATTTCAGCAGCATCTCTTTATAAGTATAAGGGTAATATTAATAAGACGCCTGCCTGGCCTCTCTCTCCACCTTAGTCGGCATCTTTTGATACATACAAAGTCTTGTGGGGCAGTATGTGGCCCATAAATGCCGCTATGGGGAGATAGAGGTTACGGGTGGACGGCTGGCCCTACTCCGTTACGTAACACTACTGTGCATGTGTATTATCCTCTTTTTATTTTTATTAGCCTGTGGGGTCCAATAGCCCTCTCATTTATCCCCAATTCGGGCTCACTGGTTCAACCAGAGGCTCTCTCTCCTCTTATGAAAATGCCACACAACGCCAGGAGGCACTCGAAGCCGCCAGGTTCTGTGAAAAAAACAGTCCTGGATCATTTCACGCAACACCCCAAAGACCAGAATGAGGACTCCAATGAAGGTCTGAGTGAGTCGGAGTCTCTGGGAGATGGTTCCCAACCCGACCTCACGCCTCAAGTGAAATCACAACACCTAATAACGGAAGCAACACTTAAAAAAATGCTTGCAAACCAAACTATCTCCATAACCAAAGAAATCCAACGCAATCATGCTGAACTCCGTAAAGACATCTCTGAGATAGGGGACAGAGTAGACTCCCTGGAAAGAAAACAGGACGATCTTGCCACTGACCATACAAATTTATTGTCCTACTCAGAATCTCTTGCGGATCAAATCAGCCAGCTGGAGTTCAAACTGGCCGATGTGGAGGATAGGGCACGCAGAAACAACATAAGGTTTAGAGGAATACCTGAGGATATCCAACCGGCAGAGATACAAAGTTTCCTGAAAGATCTTTTTAAAGAACTGCTGGGATCAACAGAGGGGCTGACAGACACCATGGAAAGGGCCCATAGAGCCCTTCGCCCTAGAACTGTTTCTCAGGAGAAGCCGAGAGATGTCATAGTCTGTTTCCACAGTTTTATCTTTAAGGACAGACTCATGCAGGCGGCCTTTCGGAAGCCGCAAACATTAGAAAGATTTAAAGACATACAACTGCTGCCCGATCTATCCGCACACACTCTCCAACACCGGAGATATTTCCAGCCAGTCACACAGATTCTTCGCAGGGAGAACATCAAGTACAGGTGGGGCTACCCTACTAAACTAATAATCACAAAAGACAACAAGTCAATCACCGTGACCTCTCTTTCTCAAGGGACTTCCCTCCTTGGCCAATGGGGCCTCATGGCAATAGACCCACGGGGACCTCCAGTTGTACAATCTAAGCTGAGAGTCACAGCCCCCGAATGGTCGGTTAAGGAACAAAGGCCTAAGAGGATGAGAACTCAGCAATCTACTGATGAAACCCAACTAGAGTCTTCACCCACCTGAACATGAGACAACTTCTGTTATATTTTACAGGTCTGATAGGATACAATATGCTTCCCCTACTCTCATTGCCTTGTATTGATGTGTTAACAAGTAACGGAGTAGGAGCCATAGTGTCTGAAAATTGTGACTTCTCACTCATATATCCCCACTTGCTAGTGTTTCATGTTTGATTTATGTGTTTTCACTGTCCATTGCCTCCTGATGTCTCATGTTAGCTCTTTCAGCCCACCTAGTCTTACATAATACTGACATGACATGATATAATGTCCTCACCTCTGCTCATTCTATTTTATGCTGACACGCAGACGTGTTACTGAGTGAGACCTGCATTAACTGCAAATACGAGTTCCATCTCGTTCGTCACATTCTGTCGTTTCATGTCAGCCCTCTGAGCTCACTATGCTATATATTTCTACAGGTACGACTGGACAAAATGCCCTCACCCCAATCTTCTCACCCTTTGTTGTTATTATGTTGTGCCTTTGAACGGGGTCCGCATTATCCAAATTATGCAATCTTTAATTATATGAAACCAGATTCTTTTGCTTTGTGGTGGCATGTACATGTTGTTAGCTTATTGTATCCAATGATTCCTATCAGGTTCCTGTACTCATTTTAGTTAATTACGCTTTTGTCACGCCCCCTTTTGGGGCCCACAGGTTTACATTTCATTGCACCTTGTTTCATTCCTCATTATCTAGTTACTTATCCAGCGGAGTGGGGCTGGACCTTCCAGCTCCTCTCACACATTTGCTCTTAGCTCCCCCCCCATAGGTTAACCCACACCAGGGTTCCGCCTAGGTGGACTATTTCCACCTGTGTTGTCAGTACATTTCCACCTCACATTCTGAATAACCCTCCCCCCCTCCCATTCTCCCTATATACCTTTGTCCAAGCCTTTAACCTAAACCTTCCAGATACCCCCGCTGCCCACCCACCCCCCTGGGCTAGAAGTGAACTATGTCCCGACTACGAGTATGCACACATAATTCCAGGGGCTTAAACTCTCCCTTCAAAAGGAGCCTACTCACTCGCATGCTTAATCATCATAACCCCGATATAGTGTTTCTTCAAGAAACGCACTGGCTGTTAGATGCTCCCCATAGATTTCATTCTCGCTCATACACGACCATAGAATGCTCTTCATTTACAAAAAAAGCTTGAGGGACTGCGGTCCTGATTCACAGAAGGGTAGCTTATGAGGAAATTGAGGTAATAAGGGACCCCCAGGCTAGATACACCATAGTAATCTGCAAGCTTGATCACGTCATGCACACCCTAGTTTCTATATACCTTCCCAATACCCAACAGCCTGCTTGCCTTAGAAAAATCCTGAGATTAATTGACCACCACAAACAGGGCAGAGTTATAATAGCGGGAGACTACAACATGATTTGGGACACTAAACTTGACCGCAAGACGTTATCCCCAACCAAGATCACCCCCCAACTAACTCTCCTCTCCACACGCTTTAAATCCATCATGTCTGAATTTGGTTATTTTGACATCTGGCGATCATTACACACCACAGACAGGGACTTCACCCACTTCTCCCAGGTACACAAAACCTATTCTAGGTTAGACCATATTTTCTGTTCGGCAACGACCCTGGACTCAGTACTCCAATCTTGTATTCCCCTCTGCTCTTGGTCAGATCATGACCCTGTGCTTGTAGATCTTCACACTAGTGACCCCTGTCTTCATAAAAGTAGGTGGTCTCTTCCACATAACATCCTAGCAGACATCCCCTTCAGGGAAGAACTACGCAGAGATCTTATAGAACTTATCCGACTTAATGATAATGGTCAGACATCTGATGATACCCTCTGGGGCGCCATCAAGGCGGTCTCCAGAGGTTATATTATCCGCAAGCAAGCTCGCCTTAGGAAACTTGCTGGACTCTCCTTAGCCCAAGCCCACTGCAAGCTTCGGCTACTTGAATCCTCCAATAGAGCTAAAGTCTCTGAAGTACTGACCTCCCAGATCTCAGCCGTACGTGCACATATTAACCAGCTAGAGTTGAGGCGCACCCAAGAGAACCTTACAAAACTTAAGCAATTATTTTATTATAAGGGCAATAGGGCCGACACTCTGTTAGCACACAAATTGCGTCAGCGGAATAGCTCTTCCCGCATACACCAAATCATTCACAACAACAAGACTCATAAACTACCCTCACAGATAGGGGAATGTTTCTCAGACTATTATTCTAACCTCTACAATCTTGAGGGCAATGAAATTAAAGCCCCTGCCTCCACTCAACAAATTAAAACATTTCTAGAGTCCCTAAAGTTGCCGTCCTTAACCACGGAACAACAAGAGTCACTGTCCAACCCATTTACCCAGCTGGAAATCAAGCAGGTCATCCAGCGCCTTAAACCTCTTAAGGCCCCCGGCCCAGACGGGTTCCCCGCACAGTTCTACAAAACTTATAGTCAAGAACTAATCCCGCTTCTTCTTAGATTTTTTAATACTGCCAGGCAAGAGGGTAGTTTCAATTGTGAATTCTTGGAGGCTGAAATCATCATGATTCCCAAGCCAAATAGGGACCCCTCCTTCTGCCCCAATTATAGGCCCATCTCGCTTATAAATGTTGATATAAAAATTTATTCCAAACTTCTCGCTAATCAACTATGCAAACTTCTGCCCATCCTAGTCAACCCAGACCAGGTGGGATTTGTACTTAATCGTGAAGGCCCGGATAACACTAGACGCCTTATCAATATCACCTGCGAATTGACAAGATTGAACAAGCCCTTCTCGGTTATCTCTCTGGATGCCGAGAAGGCTTTTGATAGGGTTAGATGGAGTTACCTGTGGGAAACTCTTGTCGCCTTTAAATTCCCATCAGACATCTGCCTCGCGATCCAAGCTTTATACTCCAACCCCACGGCAACGGTCAGGGGAGTAGGGTTCCACTCGTCCTCGTTCCCCATTTTTAATGGCACGAGGCAAGGCTGCCCACTTTCTCCGCTCCTGTTTGCATTGGCAATCGAGCCGCTAGCGGAAACAATACGTACTGATAGGGACATAGTAGGAATCACACTCTCGGGCTCCAAACATAACATCGCCCTGTTTGCGGATGATGTGACCGTATTCTCTGCAGATCCGCTCCGCACAATACCTAGACTTCTGAAGATTCTTGAGGTCTTTGGCTCCCTTTCCTTTTACAAGCTGAACACCCCCAAAACGGAAATTTACTTATGGGGCTTCCCACAAACATATGTTTCAGCCCTCCAAAGTCAGTTTGACTTTAAATGGTCTAGCAAAGGGATTACTCACCTGGGAGTCCGAATCTCTAACGACTTGAAGCAGATGGTGAAGGATAACTATTTACCCCTCTTGGCGGACTTGAGAGGGCTAAAGCATGTTTGGGATCATAAGAACATCTCTTGGATGGGCCGCATAGCATCCCTTAAGATGTCGTTCCTCCCTCGGCTCACCTATATCTTCAGATGCCTCCCAATCAGAATTCCCACCCATCTTTTGTTGCAGTTTCAAAGTGAATGCACAAAATTTATTTGGCAAAATAAAACACCTAGAATAGCCCACGGAACTTTGCAGTTCCCTGTCCAACTTGGTGGTCTGGCTTCCCCATCCATAGTAAAGTACTATGAGGGTGCCATGCTCACGCACATCTCCCAGTGGGGAGTGCTTCACTCGCAAGACAGGTGGAGAGACATTGAGCAAGCCTCATTACCATTCGATATCTACCTAAAAGACCTCATATGGACTCCGGTCCATAGCCGCAGAACCCTACAGATACATAACTTTGTAGTTTTGGAATGCCTGGCAGTATGGGATAAGATCCGGCACCGTAAACTAATAGCGCCGCACCCCTCCCCGATTACTTCCATTCCAGGCCTCTTTACAGGTCTAACAGAAACACACCCCAATACGTGGGCTAGGCTGGGTGTAAAACTTGTTTCAGACTTTTGGTCAGAGACTAACGAGGACGGATACCTATCGTTGTCTAAAGACAGACCAGGCGAAGACATCCCACCCTACCTCTTATTTGAGTTTACAAGGATCAAGAGTTTCCTCTCTAGCTGGGGTTTCTTTCCCTCCGCTCCGCGTCAGCTTACCCCATGGGAGACTGTTTGGAAAAGTGGACGTAGACTCCACAAACCTCTTTCAAGACACTATTGCTTGCTGGACGGTAATATGCCCCCAGACTTGGCCCCACATTTACGTAAGTGGGACACTATTCTTCACTCCCGAATCCCGGCAGATACCTGGCAGAGGTCCCTTACCTTAACTAAAAAATCATTACATTGTGTGACAATGTTTGAAACCTATTATAAAGTCATTTCCCAATGGTATTTGGTCCCTGCTCAGTTATCTAAGATGTTCTCGACATCTTCTCCGCATTGCTGGAGAGAATGTGGCTCCCACGGAAATATGCTTCATATATGGTGGGATTGCCCTAAGTTGATCCCTCTGTGGAATATCTGCTTTCGTACTCTGTCTTCTCTAGGGATTCAGCTGCCAAAAACCCCTGCCACTGCACTTCTGCACCTAAACTTACAGGCCCTTCCTAAACACCAGCAGATTCTCTGCGTTTATCTCCTGTCGTCGGTTAAAACTAATATCGCCAGGCACTGGAAACAAATATCCCCCCCCCCCCGCTGGCCTGATACCCTCAAAACAATGGCTTACTTACACGCCATGGAAAAGGACATATTTTACAGTCTGGATAAAAGTGACCTTTTTGAAATGGTTTGGGCGGACTGGACAGATATACATAACACCTCATGGCTCCCCCAGGTTAGAGATTAAGATTCCTTGCACCAGGCGCCTCTAGCGACTCCCTGTAGTATACCCCCCCGCCCCTCCTCCCCTCTCCCTCCCATCCTCTCAGATGAACCCCTCCCCCACCCCCCCCCTCCCTTTTATCCATCTTTTACAGCTGTTTGGAAAATGTACTGGCATAATTTCTGAGTCTTGAATACCTCAGTTGTAATTTTTCCTTAACACTTTTTTACATGTTTTGCACTGAAATTTGCAGGGGTCCTGCGAGTCCCCATTTATTGTTATATATTGCTAAAAAAACAAATAAAAACTATTTGAAAATAAAAGACCAACTGCTACCTATATCGACAGAAACACACCAGTAAGTGTCCCCATGGAGATTGGCATTATCAAGGCTCCCCTCACACCAGAGGAAAAAGCAAGGAGACGCACCTCTAACCTATGTCTTTATTGCGCTAGTAAAGATCATACAGTGGGTACTTGTCCCATTCTACAACGTACTAAGAAGGGTAAGCCATCCCATATCTATACTGTATCCCTGCAGAAACAGACTCATACACTTACCGTTTTTCTATCTTTGCAGTGGGATCAACATCAGTTCAAGACTGAAGCTGTTATTGACTCTGGCGCATATGGTTGTTTTATGGATGCTTCCTTTGTCAGAAAAAATAAAATACCTATAATTTCAAAGCAAAACCCTCTTTTTATTAAGGTAATAGATGGATCTTTAATCCAGAAAGGACCGGTAACACACCACACCATCCCACTATTGTTACAGACAGAAGAGGGTCATGTTGAATTTTAAAGCTTTGACATCATACCCACAGCCATTCACACAGTCATCTTAGGTTTACCCTGGTTGGTAAAACACAATCCTAGTATCAACTGGGAAAAATGTAACATACATTTCACTTCTGAGTTCTGTAAAAACACATGCTTCCCACAACAGACTATAGCTACACTACAGACTACCATACCTCTTGAGTACCAGGACTTATCTGATGTGTTCAATATCAAAGAGGCTAAGACCTTACCACCCCATAGGACTTTCGACTGTCCGATTGATTTAGTTCCAGGTTCAGCTGCCCCCTTTGGTAAAATATACCCACTATCACAACAAGAGCTACAATATCTCAGAGACTACCTAGATGAAAACCTTAGAAAAGGCTTTATAGTACCTTCTGTATCTCCCGCAGCAGTGGGTATATTTTTTGTAAAGAACAAAGATCAAACATTAAGGCCAATTATAGATTATAGAGCTCTGAATGCAGTAACCATTAAAAACCGGTATCCACTTCCACTCATCCCTGAACTCCTTGAGCGCCTTAACGGTGCATCTATATTTACTAAATTAGACCTCAAGGGGGCGTATAATTTGATCAGGATTAAAGATGGGGATGAGTGGAAGACGGCGTTCAGACACGTTTACGCGAACATAGATTGTTCGCTAAATTAGAGAAGTGTTTATTCCACGTGCATGAGATAAAGTTTCTTGGGTATATCATCACACCAGATAGGATTCAAATGGATCCAGAAAAATTATCTGCAATAAAAGATTGGCCACAACCTAAAACAGTGAGAGCTGTGCAACGCTTTTTGGGTTTTGCCAACTTTTATCGCAAATTTATATTCAACTTCTCAGCTATTGTGAAACCTCTGACCAATCTAACAAAAACTAATACAAAGTTCTTTTGGTCAACAGAAGCCGATGCATCTTTTAAACTCTTGAAAGAGAAATTTTCATCAGCACCCATCTTGTCAATCCCTGATCATACTTGTGAATTTATAGTAGAAACAGATGCATCAGACATTGGCATAGGAGCAATCCTTTCCCAAAGAACTAGTACAGATACTACGCTTCATCCAGTTGCCTACTATTCAAGAGTTTTGCAACCTGCAGAACTAAATTATACGATTGGCGACAAGGAACTGTTGGCCATTAAGACTGCTTTAGAAGTCTGGAGACATATCTTAGAAGGTACTAACAGACCATTCACAATATACACTGATCATAAAAATCTTCAATATTTACGTCAGAGTAGAACCCTCTCGTCAAGACAGGTCCATTGGGCATTATTCCTTGACAGGTTTAACTTTGTAATAACATACAGACCAGGACCTTTAAATTCTAGAGCTGATGCTCTTTCACGTGTATATGAACAAAATCAAAAGACAGAACATAACATGTGTCTCATACCTCCAGACAAAATTATAGGTAACCTCACACCATTTGAAAACGATATCCTCAAAGGTCTTCAAACTGATGACATACCAGACATCCCACAACTACAAAAAGACAAAACAGGACTTTATACTTACCATGACAAGATCTATATACCTACACTACTTAGGACTTATATCTTGCAACAATTCCATGATAACCCCCTTTCTTGACACCAAGGTATATATAAGACTAAGGAAGCAATTCAGAGATATTTTTGGTGGCCTAAGATGGCAGATGCCATTCAACAGTACATAGTATCATGTACAGTCTGTGCTAGAAATAAAACTCAGAAACTAAAGCCCATTGGACTACTCACACCTTTACCAATTCCGGAGATTCCTTGGACAATAATTTCAATGGATTTTATAGTGGAATTGCCAGTATCTCAAAACCATAACACCATTATGGTGGTGGTCGACCATCTCACGAAATTAGCACATTTTGTTCCCCTACCGTCTTTGCCATCTGCAACTGACACCGCAGACGCATTCATAAAACATATAGTACGTCTCCATGGAATCCCTCAATCCATCATAACAGACCGAGGGACTCAGTTCACTTCACATTTTTGGAAAGCTTTATGTTCAGTTCTACGAATACGACCTAGATTAACAACTTCTTACCATCCTCAGGCTAATAGTTTAACCGAACGAATTAACGGGATTTTAGAACAGTATCTTCGTTGCTATATAACACATTTGCAAGACATTTGGTACTCTCTTCTCCCTCTAGCTGAATATTCATACAACAACTCAATATCAGCCTCGACTAAAGTCAGTCCATTCTATGCTACCTATGGTTACCACCCACAAAGCATTCCACTTTCACGTATAGGTTCTACTTCACCAGCAGCCACTTCATATCTCATCAATCTCCAGGACTCTCTTATCTTACTAAAGGAACATCTACAGGTTGCCAAAGCCTCGCAGAAACATTACTATGATTTAAGACACAGAGATAGTCCGAATTACAAATTAGGTGATTTGGTATGGCTATCCACGAAATATCTGAAATTATCTGTTCCTTCAAGGAAGTTGGCTAACCAATACATTTGCCCCTTTCCTATAAAGAAGATACTCAATCCAACCTCTGTGACCCTACAACTGCCACCTAGATACAAGGTGCATCCCATGTTTCATGTGTCTTTGCTGAAACCATATACATCCAGCACCTTTAGGGGCAGGCCGAAAGAACCACCTCCGCCCATTCACTTGGATGACCATGACGAATTTGAGTTGGATTCTATACTCGACTCCCGTATGTACCGTGGTCATTTGGAGTACCTCATCCGTTGGAAGGGCTACGGTCCTGAGGAGGATTCCTGGGTACCCAGGTCTCATGTTCATGCTACCCGTCTCTTGGATGCTTTCCATAGGCGTTATCCTGCTAAACCTGCATCCTCGGAGCGGATGCTTTGAGGGGGGGGGGGATCTGTAATGTCCCTTTAAGACATTCCACTTCCACCTTTTCACCTGCCTATAAAACCTCACTTCCTGAGATCTACTTTGCTTGATTATTTTGTTTGTTCTGATTGGAATACTTCACAGAAATCAAGTCACTCCTGCTATCATCTCAAACTGAGTGATATTGAACTTTTGCTTATTTGAATTTAACCCTCAAAAAGGAACTTTCTAACTAATTGCTGCTTTCTACTAAAGACACTTAATCTGCACAGCCATCTGAATCCATTTCATAGATTGCCTGTCAGTCTCTCTCCTAAAGTGCCGCTCCACCACAGTATTACAGAGGATTTTCTCACATCTCCAGCTGCAGCTGATTCATTCACCTGCTTCGCTAGGACTTCAACTCACCTTCCTTCCGGAAGCTACAGAACAATCTCTCAGCCTGACCAGTACTGCAACTAGCCACTCAGCTCTCAGGAAGAACTCCAGTCTCACTCCGCCATTACAGCGTTCCATGCTGCAAGGGAAAGCCAAGCACAGGCTACCGCAAGTAACTCTGCTAATCAGATTCTCTCAAGTTGTTTCTAGTTCATATTATCAACCATACTTACTCAGTCTTTATATTAACAATTAATCTTATGCTAAAGAACTCTATTTTTGATCTAGCTATCCATATTTGCCTCTGTGAATTTATCAGACTTGCACACTTGTTTGTCTGAATAGAATCATATTTGTCTAGCAGCATTTCCTGTGAGTTCACTCTTAGCAAAATGCTTGAAGCATATTGCCAGGTTATAATTTGTATCTCTTGGCGTTTGCAACTAGCAACACACTACAATTCTAAAAGATACAATTTATCTTACAGCCTGTAGGATGTATAATATTTTGGGTAATATGGTCATCTTGATAGAATGTACCCTACCCCACCAGGACGGTGGTTTAGTCGCCCAAATATTAAGGTCCTTGAATATAGTGTGTAGTAATGCCTCATAGTTTTTCTTAAAAAGGACAGAGTGCCGAGGGGAAAGGTGTATACCCAGGTATTTAATTGAATGTGTCTGTAAGCGTAATGGACAAACCAATGTGAGACTCTGGAACTCAGGTGTCCTAAGTGATATGTTTAGAACTTCAGATTTTGACTGGTTTACTAGAAAATTTGCCAAATCTTTCAACCTCTCTCAATATAGCTGGGATAGTTGTAGAGGGGGAAGATATTGAAAAGAGGGCGTTGTCCGCGTACATGGCTATTTTAAATTCATTGGGGCCTATTGAGATGCCATGAATTTCACTATTTACGCGTACGTGGGCTGCAAATACCTCCATTGTCAATATAAAAAGGATAGGCGAAAGGGGGCATCCCTGACGCGTGCCGTTTTTAATATTCAAGGGGTCTGAGAACATGCCATTCACTCTCACTCTAGCACTAGGATGTGTGTAGAGGCTACCGATTCTACTAGTCATTTTGGCTCCAAATCCGAAGAGTTTTTTTTAAAAAAATGCCAATTCGTCTTATCGAACGCCTTTTCCGCGTCTGTTGTCATTAGAACTGCTGGTATATTGTGATATTTTGCATACATCGATAGGGTCAGGGCTCTTATTGTGTTATCTCTCGCCTCTCGGCGAGGTATAAATCCTACCTGATCCGTGTGTATGATGTCGCTTAGAACTGTGTTAACGTGGTTGGCAATGATTTTGCTAAATATTTTAATATCCGAATTAAGTAGAGAAATGGGTCTATAGCTGCCTGGTTGATCTTGGGGTTTGTCTGGTTTTAATATAACTGAAATATGGGCGGATAACATCTCTGGCGAGAATTGTGAGTCTTTGTCATCTAGTGATCTAAATAATGTCAGTAAATGGGGAGCTAAGAGTTGCTTAAAAGACTTATAATAAGAATTGGTAAAGCCATCGGGGCCAGGGCTTTTCCCCGAAGGGAGGCGAGAGACAACCGACAGGACCTCTTCCAAAGAAATAGGCTTATCGAGGTCATTCATTTGGGTTTGTGAAAGGGTGTTTAAATCAGCTGACAATAAGTATTGTTGTAGTTCCTCGTAATGAGCCTGAGAGTCAACTTGTTTTAAGTTGTAGAGGCGTGCATAGAAGTCCCTGAAACCATCTGCAATTCCTTTACTGTCATGTGTGTCTGTCCCGCTCTGTGTTTGCAATTTATGAACGTGAGTCTGGCTGATTCTAGTTTTTAGAGCCCTTGCTAACAATGACCCTGATCTATTAACCTCAAAAAAGAAAGTCTTCCTTAACCTCAAGGCCTTCTGTTGGGCCTCTCTCATGAGTATATCGTTAAGATCTGTTCTTGTTTTGGTGATTAAAGATAAAATATTTGTGTCCTTCGGTTGTTGTTTGTGTTCTAGTTCTAGTTTGTGTAGTTTGGCTAGTAAAGATTCTACAGCCAGATTGTGTTCTCTTTTGAGATGTGCCGCGTGTTTGATACATTTGCCTCTTATGACCGCCTTATGTGCCTCCCATAGGTTAAGTGGCGAAGTGTCAGGGCCCTTGTTAAGCGTAAAGTATTTGTTAAGTGATGTGGAGAGAGATTGGTATGTTGGTAGGTGACGGAGAAGGTATTCATCTAACCTCCAAATATATGGATTAAGTGGAGCTTCTGGCCATGTTAGGTGGATGGAAACTACTGAGTGGTCAGTCCACGTGGTTGGCTGTATGTCCGAGTCTAGAATAAGGGATAGACTTGATTGGTCAATATATAGGTAGTCTAGCCGGGAGTAGGATGCCCATGGGATCGAGTAAAAAGTGTAATTCCTTTGTTGGGGGTGCTGAATCCTCCAAACATCTATTAAGCCTAATTGTTTAAAACATTTATATACTAAATCCGGAGGTCTATGAGCTGTGCTTATATTGGGGGAGCAAGAAACAAGGGGTGTGTATCAAACTGTTTGTGAGACAGACTGGCCTACCTCTAGGTTTGCAAAAAATCTCACAAATTTGCAAACATGGATGCTAAACAGGACAACAGAAAGAGTTAGAGGTGGCGCCTAAGGCTAGCTGTCTTGAAATAAATAAAAAAATAAATAAAAAAGTGATAATTTTATAAGATCAAATAGTGTGAATCAACGTAATATTATTATAAAAGTGTTTTGTGAAAAAAAGTACCATACAAAAATATTGGAAGTGTGAATAAATGAAATATTTTATTAAAAATGAATATATTAAAACACAATAATGATGGTATATAATGTATTCAATATGGTTAAAAATGTATTGAACCCCAACAATTACTGGATACGTGACTTGGTGGCTGGATTCTATAGTATGGATGTATATTTACTAGATTCAGGTTGAAAATCCAGTAAGCGCAATATACTTCAAAAAAAGATATAATAATTTTATCAATAGACACTAAAAAAGGCTCAAAAAAAGAAAGAAAAAAATTTCAAAAAAGTTCAGAAAAAATAAACAAAAGAAAAAAATAATAATAAGAAAAAATATATTGAAAAAAATGAAAAAATATATATATATGAGAGAATAAAAAAATATAAAAAAACAATGTTTCTATTTACGTTTAAAAATGCTGCAGCAAAAAAAAGGGGGTAATAAAAGCTGACACTTGAAACTTTGTGTGCAATCAACTTCTTTGGAAACGAATGTGTTTCTGGATATATATGCAAAGTCTCTAGGTTCCCACGTGGATCTTTTAATCTTCACAATAATCCTAGAAGTTATATATCATCTCCTGAAGAGTTAGTAAAAGTCTAAAATGTTGCTATTGTTGCACTGTAGCCATAGAGACTTGTAATCCGAAAATTCTGATAGTGTGTATCAATTTCAATGTTAGTATTGAAAGTAAGGTATATATGAGTCTTCTTCTATAACAATGTTGCAAATTCTTGCTAAGGTGTAATTCCTTTAAAAGCGGAGCAACCAATGTTGTTTCAAAGGGACTCACTTGCAGTTTTAAGGTAAATCTCTTGACATATATTTTTATGTGTTGCGTGAAATCTTTTCGTATGGGGCAAGAATTCTTTCTACAATCTTGTGTATGTTATATTGTCTTCATAGACATACAAATGAAAAGAATCTCTTACCCGATCCTACAATAGTTCTGTTTGCAGCGACGCCATTAATAGTGTGTAGTGGAGTTTTTCTCTGGAACGGAAGTAGCTGTGTAACGAAGGATCCGATCCTCACATACCTTCCTTAGTATCGGTAAATAGGTGAAAGAAATCTTTTCCGCGATCTGCCAAGAAGCTCCTATCGTCCAGTGAGTTGAAGAATTTTCACTTTCAGGTGGACTGTTTTGGGAGCAAAAGGAAACTATAACTGGCCAGTTATTCGAAGAGTAAATGCTGGAGCTGGTTATAGCTCCAGCATTTACTCTTCGAATAACTGGCCAGTTATAGTTTCCTTTTGCTCCCAAAACTGTCCACCTGAAAGTGAAAATTCTTCAACTCACTGGACGATAGGAGCTTCTTGGCAGATCGCGGAAAAGACTCACTGGACGATAGGAGCTTCTTGGCAGATCGCGGAAAAGATTTCTTTCACCTATTTACCGATACTAAGGAAGGTATGTGAGGATCGGATCCTTCGTTACACAGCTACTTCCGATCCAGAGAAAAACTCCACTACACACTATTAATGGCGTCGCTGCAAACAGAACTATTATATTTTTTATTCTCTCATATATATATATTTTTTCATTTTTTTCAATATATTTTTTCTTATTATTATTTTTTTCTTTTGTTTATTTTTTCTGAACGTTTTTGAAAAATTTTTCTTTCTTTTTTTGAGCCTTTTTTAATGTCTATTGATAAAATTATTATATCTTTTTTTGAAGTATATTGCGCTTACTGGATTTTCAACCTGCATCTAGTAAATATACATCCATACTATAGAATCCAGCCTCCAAGTCATGTATCCAGTAATTGTTGGGGTTCAATATATTTTTAACCATATTGAATACATTATATACCATCATTATTGTGTTTTAATATATTCATTTTTAATCAAATATTTCATTTATTCACACTTCCAATATTTTTGTATGGTACTTTTTTTTCACAAAACACTTTTATAATAATATTACGTTGATTCACACTATTTGATCTTATAAAATTATCACTTTTTTATTTATTTTTTTATTTTTTTATTTATTTCAAGACAGCTAGCCTTAGGCGCCACCTCTAACTCTTTCTGTTGTCCTGTTTAAATTGGGGGAGGTTGTGTCAAGTCTGGGGTCCATAGTCACGTTGAGGTCACCCCCTAGGATTAAAATGCCTTTCTTATTCTCTAAAACTAGAGAGAGCAGTTTTTTGAAAAAGGGAGCCCTATTTGAGTTGGGTCCATATACGTTAACTAATGTCACAGGCCTATTGTACAGCAGTCCCACCACTATTAATACTCTGCCTTCTTTGTCCCCTATAGATTTAATCAACTGGAAGGGAATGTTACGATGGAGCAAAATACCTACTCCGTTTCTCCTCTTATCATGGGAGCTAAAGTAGCCTGTTGGGTAGCCTCTGGACGAAAATGTAGGTCCCGCTTCTCTAGGGAAATGTGTTTCCTGAATAAATATAATAGAGCTTTTTTGTCTAGCAAACCACCTCAAAGCAATGGATCTTTTTGAGGGGGAATTAAGCCCTTTAGTGTTTTGGGATATTACAGTTAGGGTTTTGTGCATTGTGAGTGTGTGAATATATGACTTTAATCCCCGCTTACCTCATCTGCTGAGTTTACCTTCTGGTGATGTTTACGTTCGCCCCCAGCCCAGGAGACCAGGAAGGACCCGAAGTGGCAACAGTCATTAGTGAACATATAATAGAGCCTTATCTGTGAATAGAACGAAAAGAGCACATAACTAAAAATAAACTTGATAACATTTATAACAAATAGCTGAATTCTCAGCTTAATAAAAAACATTCTAAATAAGCTAGGCCTATTCATGGCCAATCTACAAGTGGGAGGAAGCAGCAATCTATCTGCTGCAGCCATTCCTGCATTTTATTACAATAACAACTAGAGGTATTTAAATTATTACTGCGTTTCTAACCAAATGAAGTTCAGTAAAGAAAACTATTGAGTCAGTAGTGTAATTCACCCATAGCTCGTGTGAGCCTTGGAATCGGGCTATCAGTTCCCTGTAGAGCAAAGTCTGAATATGTTCTAGGGAAGACCAGAGATAGTGTCCTTCAGTCTTCTCATGTAGGTGCTGTATCGCTGAGTTCCCCCCTAGGGCGTCTCATTGCCGAAGGTCTAGATTTCTTCTGGATTGTAATCCATTTCTGCCTTTGTGGTCTTGGTGGTTGTCGTTGTATCGATTCCTCTTCATGTTCTTTACCTGTCCCAGCGGGAATCTTTGGCTTAGGAATAGTTAGTTGCGTACAGAATGTGTCCAGATCTTCCAAATCTCTGTAGGTATATTCCTTGTTATCTTTTAACACTCTTAGGGAGAAGGGGAAACCCCAGCAGTACGGAATTTCCAGATTTCTTAAATGTGTTGTTAGAAATCCCACTTCTCTATGCTTCGTTAGTGTGAGAGGACTTAAGTCTGCAAATATTTGGAGGGAAACTTCGAAGTGTTTAATTGGTGATTTTTTCCTAGCCGCAGTTAATATTCTTTCTTTGTCTTGGTAGTAATGGCATTTCAGAATGACATCCCTGGGTGGAGCAGAGGGTTGTGGTTTCGGTTTCAAAGCCCTATGGGCCATATCTAGCATTATGTCCACCTCAGAGTTGCCACCCAGCAATGAACGAAAGAGATCTTGCAAATACTGTTGCAGGGCGGTAGGCACCACTGTTTCGGGGATGCCCCTAATTCTTAGATTTTGTCTGCGGCCTCTATTGTCCAGATCTTCAATTTGGTTTTGTAATTGAATTATTTCTGATGTTTGATGTTGAAGTTGAGAGGACGTCAAGTTAGTGGTTTCTGAAATTTCTTCAGCATAATCTTCAAGTTGTACGACCCGGTTACCAAGGTCTGTAATGTCTTTTTTTTACATCTGCCAGCCCATCTCTGATCAACTGACTGACCTGCTGCATAAAGTTGGCGAAATCTTCCTTAGAAGGTAGTACTTTCAGATCAGCCCTAGTTAGTGGTATTTCCTCATCTTGAGGATTGTCTTCCATGTAAGTTCTCTCCTCTTCCATTTCTGCAGTAGGTGAAGTTGGGGCTGTTTCATTAGGAGCTGCTACAGCTTTGAAAAAAGTACTCACTTTGGAATTTGTAGTGATGTTTGATTTTAGTGGTTTCTCAGGCTTCTGTTGCCTTCCTGATGCCATATTTGGCATATAATGTAAGTTGAATTTGGGCCTTTGAAGTTGAATGTAAAAGGTAAAGTCCCACTGCTTAGGCAGCTGCAGATATATTGTACACTGAATTGTACCTCAGGGTATATTGATGAGTCAAGAGCCTCCCTTTTATCCAGGAATTAAATGTAGCAGCAACCTGCAAAATTCTTTATATGTCCAGCTTATTCCTTTTCCTTTTTCTCAGGAAGTTGTAATATTGTGCCTTTAGCTACAACTGTTATTTCCTGTGTTAGACGCAGATATTTGTAAATCTCACACCATTTTTCCCTGCTCAGATTACATGTATGCTGTAGCCCCCGGTTTGTCTCAGTAATAATTTACATGCTTATTTATAGGCAAGTATGTCTCTCTCCTATCATGATGCCTCTCCACCTTCTTGTGGCCTGCCCTCTGTATGTGAAAAATGTATTGGGGCCCACCGCTCTCTCCCTCTTTTGCCTGCTTGGTTTTCCTCCAGTGGCCCTCAGACCCCTGATCTTAAGCTCCACCACCGTGGTGAGTATTTACTGCAGTTCCGGCAGGGGTAAATAATGTGGAACCGGCCTTTACTCCTCTATTTCGTCCCCTTTACTCACTGCATGTTGCACAGTTGAGCCGGAGTAGGAGTAGTCCGCCCCTCCGGCGTTGATGCCGAACCCCTGTCAAAGTGGATTGCTGCTTCAGGTCATCCGATGGCTTTTACAGGGCAAAGTCCGGCATTTGTCCCCCTCTAGTCTGCTGTTTTAAGAGTCAGCAGTGAACGACTCGTCGGAGCTTTACTCTGGTGCGACCATGCTGGTCCGTGGTCGGCTCCGCCCCCCGGGCAGTTTGAAGTTTTAACTGTGGGGGGAGTTAGAAACACAAATAAACAGTACATAATGATCATTTTATTAAAGTTAAGATGCATATTATGTGTATTATACATACATGGCTAAATCTAATACCTTTATACTCTAATAAATGTTTATTCAGTCACAGCAGCTCACACATATGTGATCCTCTAAGTACACTGTGTTTAATATAGCTGTGTGTGTCCATGACTGCATCATGAGCATGTGACTTCTGTGCCCCTGCCTGTAGCGTGCGTTACAATATGGCAGCTTACATAGGAGAATCCAGCAGTGGATCAGTGCTGTATTTTAAAACAATATCCGTCAAGAGGAGCATATAAAATAGCAGTGATTGTTTTATTTTTATTAATAAGAAAAAGTAGGTTTTAGGGATTTTTATCAGGTGTTAAATGTCCCTTTAACATTGCAATTTTTATATTTAGAGCATCAAGATGATTTAAAGCAAATGTATTAACTAAAATTACAGAGACAATTTTTCATTTTAAACTGTTAAAAAATTGTAACCATTCCCCAGTCACATACATGGAGATTGTGTAACACGCCATAGCGCCATCTATTGGTTGTAAGTTCCTTGACATGTGTAACACAGCTCCATCTATTGGTAGAAGGTTCATCACCAAAATGTGCACTGGGGAAATAGACTAATTTGCATATTTTTTTGCATAGAGTGACAATTCAATGTATGGTTGTAAGTTGTATTGTTTATCCCTCCCCTGAATCACCCTTCCTTTCGTTAGAGTTACATTTTTATTTTTATGTTGTTTTCTATATATTTATGTTTTATGTGACATGTCACCCTAAGTTAAATGGGGTGTTGTTAGAGTCTAGTACAGAGTGAAATAAACCATGGTGAGTAGCTAATTTGGAACTGGTTATTTATCATGGGTCTTTCAGTAATTCCTGTAGCAGTCTTAGGACCAGCTGTTTGGCGACTCTAACTAAACTTATAAAACTGCAGTGGGGCTGCTGTAATACTATCTGAAAAAGTACACATTAAATGAATGCATATTTGAATGTTATATAATTAATTTGATGTAATAGCATTTTAATATGCATTATGCTGTGTTGAGTACAAATGTGCCATTATGAGGTACAAAGGGCTTGCCAATGGGGCAGTACCCTAAAAAGGCCAAATTTGCACCATTGTTTAAGGGTACATTATGGTACCATAGCCCTAAGGTCCAATCTAGTCACCAAAGGTACATATTTGCCTTTGAAAGGTACAATCTGCAAGGGTAACAATATGTACCCATGTTAAAGGGTACTGCCCCAGTGACAAGTTGTTGTACCCCTAAAGGTACAATTTTTGCACATTTTTTCTGACAGTGTATGAGTTGTACATTGTGACAACTTGGCGGTTCTAGTTTTTATAGATATATAAATATATATTATTATCAAGATTGTCTACTGTCACATCTTACCAGTCTTTTTGTATGCTGATAAACATGGATCCATGTTAATGTACTATTTGAATATTCCACATAGGTACCTTTGCATATTGCATATTATTTATTGTTTTAAACTTTTGTTTTAATTATTGTTTTAATTGTTTTAACTGTCAACATTTATTGTCATTAATAAATACACGTGTACTACTTATTCACATCCTAGCCCACTTCTAGTTGAGGCGCTCAGGCTACATCCATATATTCTTAGAGTTCCTTATTGACAGCTAGAGGTCAAGAAAGCCGGAGCATATAGGATTACACAGGCGCTAGGTATATATTCCATCAATCTTGGTTATAAAAGTTAAATGGAAAATTGCATAAAATGACATGCCATATCTGAATCATGAAAGTTTATTTTGGACTAGACTGTCCCTTTAAGTGACATTACATATCGGAGTGTGTACACATACAGCTAGATTTAGAGTTTTGTCGGTAAGGACCCGAAAAGCTAACGCCGGCTTTTTTCTGGCCGCACCATAAAAATAACTCTGGTATTGAGAGTCCACATAAAGGCTGCGTTAGGCTCCAAAAAAGGAGCGTAGAGCATATTTAACGCAGCTTCAACTCTCGATACCAGAGTTGCTTACGGACGCGGCCAGCCTCAAAAACGTGCTCGTGCACGATTCCCCCATAGGAAACAATGGGGCTGTTTGAGCTGAAAAAAAACCTAACACCTGCAAAAAAGCCGCGTTCAGCTCCTAACGCAGCCCCATTGTTTGCTATGCGGAAACACTTCCTACGTCTGCACCTAACACTCTAACATGTACCCCAAGTCTAAACACCCCTAACCTTACACTTACTAACCCCTAATCTGCCGCCCCCGCTATCGCTGACCCCTGCATATTATTATTAACCCCTAATCTGCCGCTCCGTAAACCGCCGCTACTTACATTATCCCTATGTACCCCTAATCTGCTGCCCTAACATCGCTGACCCCTATATTATATTTATTAACCCCTAATCTGCCCCCCACAACGTCGCCTCCACCTGCCTACACTTATTAACCCCTAATCTGCCGACCGGACCTGAGCGCTACTATAATAAAGTTATTAACCCCTAATCCGCCTCACTAACCCTATAATAAATAGTATTGACCCCTAATCTGCCCTCCCTAACATCGCCGACACCTAACTTCAATTATTAACCCCTAATCTGCCGACTGGAGCTCACCGCTATTCTAATAAATGTATTAACCCCTAAAGCTAAGTCTAACCCTAACACTAACACCCCCCTAAGTTAAATATAATTGACATCTAACGAAATTAATTATCTCTTATTAAATAAATTATTCCTATTTAAAGCTAAATACTTACCTGTAAAATAAATCCTAATATAGCTACACTATAAATTATAATTATATTATAGCTATTTTAGGATTAATATTTATTTTACAGGTAACTTTGTAATTATTTTAACCAGGTACAATAGCTATTAAATAGTTAATAACTATTTAATAGTTACCTAGTTAAAATAATAACAAAATTACCTGTAAAATAAATCCTAACCTAAGTTACAATTAAACCTAACACTACACTATAATTAAATTAATTAAATAAAATATCTACAATTACCTACAATTAAACCTAACACTACACTATCAATACATTAATTAAATACAATATCTACAAATAACTACAATGAAATAAACTAACTAAAGTACAAAAAATAAAAAAGAACTAAGTTACAAAAAATAAAAAAATATTTACAAACATAAGGAAAATCTTACAACAATTTTAAACTAATTACACCTACTCTAAGCCCCCTAATAAACAGGGCCCTTTGCGGGGCATGCCCCAAGAAGTTCAGCTCTTTTGCCTGTAAACCCCCCCAACATTACAACCCACCACCCACATACCCCTAATCTAACCCAAACCCCCCTTAAATAAACCTAACACTAAGCCCCTGAAGATCATCCTACCTTGTCTTCACCTCGCCGGGTATCACACCGATCCGTCCTGGCTCCGATATCTTCATCCAACCCAAGCGGGGGCTAGACATCCACTGAAGAGGTCCAGAAGAGTCTTCAGTCTTCATCCTATCCGGGAAGAAGAGTAGATCCGGACCTGCAACCATCATCTTCCAATCAGCCAATCAGATTGAGCTCGCATTCTATTGGCTGATCGGAACAGCCAATAGAATGCGAGCTCAATCTGATTGGCTGATTGGATCAGCCAATCGGATTGATCTTGATTCTGATTGGCTGATTCCATCAGCCAATCAGAATATTCCTACCTTAATTCCGATTGGCTGATAGAATCCTATCAGCCAATCGGAATTCGAGGGACGCCATCTTGGATGACGTCCCTTAAAGGAACCGTCATTCTTCAGTTGGACGTCGCCAGATGAAGATGGATCCGCGGTGGAGGTCTTCAGGATGGAGCCGGTCCTCATCGGATGAAGATAGAAGATGCCGCTTGGAAGATGATGGTTGCCGGTCCGGATCTAATCTTCTTCCCGGATAGGATGAAGACTTTGGAGCCTCTTCTGGACCTCTTCAGTGGATGTCTAGCCCCCGCTTGGGTTGGATGAAGATATCGGAGCCAGGACGTATCGGTGTGATACCCGGTGAGGTGAAGACAAGGTAGGATGATCTTCAGGGGCTTAGTGTTAGGTTTATTTAAGGGGGGTTTGGGTTAGATTAGGGGTATGTGGGTGGTGGGTTGTAATGTTGGGGGGGGTATTGTATGTTTTTTTTTACAGGCAAAAGAGCTGAACTTCTTGGGGCATGCCCCGCAAAGGGCCCTGTTCAGGGCTGGTAAAGTAAAAGAGCTTTGAACTTTAGTAATTTAGAATAGGGTAGGGCATTTTTTTATTTTGGGGGGCTTTGTTATTTTATTAGGGGGCTTAGAGTAGGTGTAATTAGTTTAAAATTGTTGTAATATTTTTCTTATGTTTGTAAATATTTTTTTATTTTTTGTAACTTAGTTCTTTTTTATTTTTTGTACTTTAGTTAGTTTATTTCATTGTAGTTATTTGTACGTATTGTATTTAATTTATTTATTGATAGTGTAGTGTTAGGTTTAATTGTAACTTAGGTTAGGATTTATTTTACAGGTAAATTTGTAATTATTTTAACTATTTTAGCTATTAAATAGTTCTTAACTATTTAATAGCTATTGTACCTGGTTAAAATAAATACAAAGTTAACTGTAAAATAAATATTAATCCTAAAATAGCTATAATATAATTATAATTTATGTTGTAGCTATATTAGGATTTATTTTACAGGTAAGTATTTAGCTTTAAATAGGAATAATTTATTTAATAAGAGTTAATTAATTTCATTAGATTAAAATTATATTTAACTTAGGGGGGTGTTAGTGTTAGGGTTAGACTTAGCTTTAGGGGTTAATACATTTATTAGAATAGCGGCGAGATTCGGTCGGCAGATTAGGGGTTAATAATTGAAGTTAGGTGTCGGCGATGTTAGGGAGGGCAGGTTAGGGGTTAATAAATATAATATAGGGGTCGGCGGTGTTAGGGGCAGCAGATTAGGGGTACATAGCTATAATGTAGCTGGCGGCTCTTTGCGGTCGGCAGATTAGGGGTTAATTATTGTAGGTAGGTGGCGGCGACGTTGTGGGGGGCAGGTTAGGGGTTAATAAATATAATATAGGGGTCGGCGATATTAGGGCAGCAAATTAGGGGTACATAGGGATAATGTAGCTTGCGGCGGCGTGCGGACAGCAGATTAGGGGTTAATAAGTGTAGGTAGCTGGCGGCGACGTTGTGGGGGGCAGGTTAGGGGTTAATAAATATAATATATGGGTCGGCGATGTTAGGGGCAGCAGATTAGGGGTACATAAGGATAACGTAGGTGGCGGTCGGCAGATTAGGGGTTAAAAAAATTTAATTGAGTTGCGGCGATGTGGGGGGACCTCGGTTTAGGGGTACATAGGTAGTTTATGGGTGTTAGTGTACTTTAGAGTACAGTAGTTAAGAGCTTTATGAACCGGCGTTAGCCCAGAAAGCTCTTAACTACTGACTTTTTTCTGCGGCTGGAGTTTTGTCGTTAGATTTCTAACGCTCACTTCAGACACGACTCTAAATACCGGAGTTAGAAAAATCCCATTGAAAAGATAGGATACGCAATTTACGTAAGAAATCTGCGGTATGGAAAAGTCACGGCTGAAAAGTGAGCGTTAGACCCTTTTTTGAGTGACTCCAAATACCGGAGGTAGCCTAAAACCAGCGTTAGGAGCCTCTAACGCTGGTTTTCACGGCTACCGCCCAACTCTAAATCTAGGCCTAGGGATGGGCGTATGTTTCTAAAAATTAAAAATTTAAAACGAATTTTGATACATTTGTTTGTTCGAATCGAATGTTTATATAACATTCTATTTTCTAATTTTCTTTTTCAAATTTTTTAATAAAATTTAAAAATATTCGTTCGAATAATAGAATGCTTAGCTATGTATTCATTCAATTTCGAAATGTAATATTCGAATTTGAATGTAACATTCAAATTCAAAATAGTATTTCTAGTCTACAACTGTGTTTAATAAATGTAATATTCGAATTTGAATGCTACATTCAAATTCGAAATAGTATTTCTAGTCTAATACTGTGTTTTATAAATGTAATATTCAAATTTGAATGTGATATTCAATTTGAATGTGATATTCGATTTGAATGTGACATTCAAATTCGAAATAGTGTTTCTAGTCCACAATTGTGTTTTATAAATGTAATATTTGAATTTGAAAGCGACATTCGAATTTGAAAGGGACATTCGAATTTGAATGTGACATTCGATTTCGAATGTGACATTCGAAAACTGTAAATAACTTTTGAAAATCGAATTTTTAAGAATATTCGTTCTTATCAACATTCTATTATGTAAATTGAATTTCTACAATAACATTTGCTCTAACATTTGAATTTGAATATAAACACATTCGCCCATCCCTAGTGTACACTTAGCAAATATGCCTTATTAAGGACCTATATGACAAGAATGAATGAACAATCTTCTCATAATATCCCCTACTTTGGGACCTCACCTCTAATGTAACATATGAGCTTGGAGTTCAAACCCCGGAAGGGAATAAAAACTATAGAAGTATCTATGTGTTTTTTTGAGCAGAGGGAAATAAAAAAAATTATAGCACAGATTATTTGCATTGGTAGCTTCTGTCTTAAGGTGTAAATATCAAATAAGCATTAGAAGAGAGTAATCTAACTTAGTAGGTTGGCCTATATACAAGCTATATTGTAACTTATTTATCAGATAGAGTTCCTGGTAAAAAAAAGATCTATATTTCCCTGCTTTTAAGTCTATAGCAAATAATTTATATGTAATATCAAATACAGTTAAATGCCTCCCTACCTCGGTCACAGGCAATAAGGGTGAATGCATAAAGGGAGAAGTAAAAGTATACTCTATGAACAGAAAGATAAATTGCAGCTGCATAGGCGCTCATAGTTTGATATGGAGTAATCTCACTAGGATAACGATTAAGTAATAGAATACTCTGATTGAGGGCAACAAAATGTGTACTTGCCACTATAGGATGATGCCTAATATAAACTCCCCCTCCAATAAGGGTATTCAGAACCATTATTCAATAAGACAGTGAATATGATTAGAATACACCTAAGATTACAGAAGCAGCCTTTAAAGACAAAAATAAAGTTATTATTGTCTGTCCTATCTCCTCTTGGTATATCTTAAAAAGTAGATTGTAAAAATAATCAATAGTGGTCAGATGTGACAGAACATATCTCTATCTGGTCTCTTAATATTATTAGGTAATGAAATATTTGGATAAAGCCCAAACTTCTAACTTAATTAGTGCTTCTAATTCTTAAATAAGTTGGGCTACAACAGTTAGACAAGTAAGTTTAAATAAGTACATTTGTCTTTAGTACACTGTCTCAGAGTTAGTATGAAGTTCATATAGGTTTCAGCATTGTTGACTTTAATTTCAAAGTAGACATACTGTGCAAGTAATTCCATTAGTGAAACTAGTATTGCCTGATAGTGGAACAGAGTTTAGCATTCTACATATAGACGGCAGGTGATATAGAAAAATTACCGTCTCTGGCCCACTTCATGGTCTTGGAGACCTAGGTGATAAGGACTTCAGTGGGATGGTAATAATTTGACAGCGGTATTACCCTTAGAGAGCGTATTAAATAAGGCCACCTGGAACCCACAGCGATAACCAGACTATCTTCATTGAGCGATGTGTTCTTTGCCATTTAGGAACAAATTTGTATGCTGTTAGTCTGTAGCCACAGCAATGCCCCAGATCCCAGTGTCTTTGTAGATTATCATGCAGGTGAGAGCAGTGGTCGGTCCTTTCATCAGGAAATTTCATGTATGTGTTTCCTATTTTTAGCATGTAAACATTTTCTACGAGTGTGTGGTGTTTTACAGGGTGAGCGTTGATCTATATCTTGCTATCATGTAAACTGTGAGTCACAACCCCGTTCGGCAGAAGTAGCTCAAAACCTGGCCCCATTGTTGCATGTACCAAGACTGAGTGTTCCTGAATACACGACAACACTGGTACATCTGAGCAGGCACCGAGTGTAGTTATAGGGGCCGATTTATCATTTGTTGGACAGACATGATCCGCTGTAGAGGATCATGTCCGTCCAACATCGCTGACTCCCGACAGCATACGCTGTCGGCATTTAACATTGCACAAGCAGTTCTGGTGAATTGCTTGTGCAATGCCACCCCCTGTAGATTTGCGGCCAATCGGCCGCTAGCAGGGGTGTCAATAAACCTGATCTTATTTGTTCAGGTGGATTGATTTCTGTCAGAGGAGGCGTGTGAGTTAAGGACCAGCAGTCGTAAGACCGCTACTTCTTAACTCCTGTTTCCAGCGAGCCTGAAGGCTCGCATGGAAGCAAGTACATTCAGAGCCATTCGGCCCTTAATAAATCAACCCCATCGTCTTTTCTGAAGAGGTAGAGGAGGATGCCATCTAAATCTCCTCTGAAAGTGCTGCTATACGATAATCCAACAAGTCCCTTGAATTCCTATTGACTGATTTGATTCTTCAAATTCAAATCAGCCGATAGGATGAAAGCTACTCAAATCCTACTGGCTGTTCAAATCAGCCAATAGGATGAGAGCTACTGAAATTCTATTGGCTGATTTGAATAGCCAATAGAATTTCAGTAGCTCTCATCCTATTGGCTGATTTGAACAGCCAATAGGATTTGAGTAGCTTTCATCCTATTGGCTGATTTGAATTTGAAGAATCAAATCAGCCAATAGGAATTCAATGGACGCCATTTTTAATCACTTCCTTAAATTCTCTATCCAGTGTACGGCGGCCATCATACGAAGAGGATCCTCCACGCTCCATGTGTCCGCGGTCGCCGGTCTTCAGTTCCAGGGTCGCCGGTCTTCAGCTCCACGGTCATTGGTCTTCAGCTCTGCCCTCCGCTCCGTGCCGGATTGTTCCTTTTTTTTAAGGTTTTTTGGGGGGGATTTGTACAAATCAGCCAATAGGATTTGAGTAGCTTTCATCCTATTGGCTGATTTGAATTTGAAGAATCAAATCAGTCAATAGGAATTCAAGGTACGCCATTTTTAATTGCGTACCTTGAATTCTCTATCCAGTGTACGGGGGCAATCATACGAAAAGGATCCTCCACGCTCCATAGCTCCGCGGTAGCTGGTCTTCAGTTCCAGGGTCGCCGGTCTTCGGCTCCACAGTCATCGGTCTTCAGCTCCGACACCTCCACTCCGCGCCGGATTGTTCCTGGAAGAAGAAAGAAGAGGTTGCCGCTTGGAAGAAGACTTCACCGCCTGGAACAGGACCTTCTCTGCCGGACTTCAGGAACGGTGAGTACCAACCTGGGGGTTAGACTTAGGTTTTTTTAAGGTTTTTTTGGGAGGGGGTTTGTTTTATTTAGATTAGGGATGGGCAGTAAAATAGCTAAATGCCCTTTTAAGGTCAATGCTCATTCAAATGCCCTTTTCAGGGCACTGGGTAGTTTAGGTTTTTTAGTGTTAGGTTCTATTATTTTGGGGGGTTCGTGGGTGGGGGGGTTTACTGTTAGGGGGGACTTTGTGTATTTTGATGTAAAAGAGCTGATTATCTTGGGGCAATGCCCTGCAAAAAGCCCTTTTAAGGGCTACTGGTAATTTATTCTTAGAGTAGGGGGTGTTTTTATTTGTGGGGGGGCTTTTTATTTTCATAGGGATTAGGTATAAATTTTTAAAATTTGGTAATTTTGTTTTTTATTTTATTTAATCTTAGATTTTTTTATTTTCTGTAATTGTAGCTTAAAGGGACAGTCTACCAGAATTTTAATTTTGACTAGACTGACACTTTAATTTATACTTAGTTTATTTTCATTTTTAAGGAAGAGTTAGTTTTTTTTATTTAAATGGTAACTTTAGTATTTTGAAATTTAGGTAATTTGGGTACATTTAGGGGGTGTTAGGTTAGGGGGTGTTAGGTTAGGGGGTTTAGTAATCTATTTATTTGCATTGTGGGCTTTGGCAGTTTAGAGGTTAATACTTTGATAGGTTTATTGTGTTGTGGGCTTTGGTGGTTTAGGGGTTAATACTTTAATAGGTTGTTTGCGATGTTGGGGTTGGCGTATTTAGGGGTTAATAATTTAGTTATTACTTGCGGTGTGGGTTTGATGGCGGATATAGGGGTTAATACACTTTATTATTTATTGCGGTGGGGGATTGCGGTTGACAGGTATAGATATTGCACATGCGTTAGGTGTTATATTGGATACCGATTTGCGACGCGGTCCCATGTTAGCTTATGGGAGTAAAAATTGCGGGCGACATGTGAAATATACGTGCCGCATTTATATGTGGCGCTGTATATAGGATACCAAAATATATATGTAATGAGGCCCCTGTTGTCTTTGGAAACATTTAAAAGGAAAAGCATGTTTTTTAACATGCTGGTATTATCCAAGCTAATGGAGATACTGTTATGTAATTTAATTATAGGCAAAGCTTTTCTTTAAGATACATTTCACAAAGTTTTCAAAGTATACATAAAAAAATGATATAAGACACAACATTTAATTAGTAGAGACTGTTGTGTTTTTAGCACTCTGTGTTTTGTCTTTGGGATTTCATTTAGTGAATGTCTATACCTATATTTAACGTACCAGCTGCTTTAGTGTCAATCAATGCACTATTTTAAAATACAGTTTAATTATTCAATAATCAAAAGCGTTCTGGGTACATTATGAAAGACATTTCTAAAATGATTTGCCATGCTGTGATACAATCATTAGAGAACAGAAAGAACCAGCAAATAAACATGTTTATCATTTGCTCAGATAATATATTTTCTAGTGTTATAAAAACCTGTATGTGCATTGAATCTAATTTTGAAGTCTATAAACATGTTTACATAATCTAATACAGCACAGAAATGTAACTTTTAATTATGTTTTGGCTTGCATATTTAATCTCTGTGTGTTCTATTGAAGCTGTGTTAATAAGGTGAGTTACTGCTGAATGAAGCATGAAAAATTGTTTTAATAAGTGAATGATAAAGAAATCACACATCAGTGATCAGGTGAATTTTGCCTAGGGTTTTGCCTTTCAATTACCTTTCATTTATATTTAAAAATGTTTTTTTTGTTATGATACTATAATTTTTCAATCTTTTTAAATATTTAAATATTTAGCAGACAGTTTTCCATATAGCCAATTAAAAGAACAAAACAAAACAAACAAAAAAACTATAATAAGGAGATACTGATATACTGGGAAGAACAATTTTAAAGGGATATTGAAGTGCAAACGTTCCTCTAAATAGTTTTCAGGGGATAAATACTTAGGGGTATATTTATTATAGTGCAGATGGACATGATACGATGTAGTGAATCATGTCCGCCCAGGGTCGGCTCCAAGGGGGGGCATTGGGGGGCAATGCCCACCCAAATAGAATGCTGTGCCCCCTCAAAAAAATATTGATATGGTCATACGTTTTAAAAATAATAAATAAAAAATGAATTGTTATGTAATTGTTATGTAATGCTGCATAGCTAAATCTAAACTACAAAATTACCAGTACCTGAAAACCTAGTATCCTCACTGCTATTGCAAACAAAGGGGTTAATTGCATTGGGGGGTTGGGGTGCATGGCTGTTTAGGGGACATGATTGAGATTTGAGAATGAGTTTAAGGGTTTTGGATCATGGTAATTAATGTATGAATTGTTTTTAAGGAGCTATTGCACTGGGGGTCTCAAGTTTAATGGCTCTGTTTTAGTGCACTGCATATGATTTAGACTTCATTATTTTACCTAGTGATTTAGCACATATTCTCCAAATGTTAATAGTGGGGGATAAGCCAGCCAGAAGCTACACTTTCCTGCAGAATATGTAGGTCTGCTCTTATTTTGACTCTCATACATGCTTTGTAAATGCGTGCCCCCTCGTGAAATAAAAATGCCCCCCCCATTTCATTAGTTCTGGAGCCGACCCTGTGTCCGCCGCACATCGATAAATCACAACATACGCTGTCTGCATTTAGCATTGCACCAGCAGTTCTTGTGAACTGTTGGTGCAATACCGCCCCCTGCAGATTTGCGGCCAATCAGCCGCTAGCAGGGGTGTCAATCAACCAGATCGTATTCGATTGGGTTGATTTCTGTCCGCCGCCTCAGAGCAGGCAGACAAGTTATGAAACAGCGGTCTTTAGACCGCTGCTTCATAACTTCTGTTTCCGGCGAGCCTACAGAGCTTGATAAATTGACCCCATAGACTTGCAAAGTCAATAGTGATAGAATTACATGTTCTAACTAACTAGAGCAAGTCATTTTACAATGTCCGTCTAAATAACAGATAAATATTGTTGTCATTGCCTTCACAACACTCTTTACTTGAACATATAAAAAAATTACTTATTGAATTGGCATCTGGGCTATATTCACAGCACAAAATATCTGCAACAAGTTACGTCAAATTTTTATAGATACTTTTTTGTTAGATTTGATTGGTACATACATTTGTGCCAATGCTATATACAATGTGATATAATAAATGAAAGGGTATATACATGTAGATGGATATATTTAATGAATTTCAAACAAGATATAATGCATTTTATAGTTTGCTTAATAACAATGTATACTTAATGGATTGTTCACTAATTGGGGTAGTTTTCAATTAGAGCTTGAGGGCCAGTGTTTTTGGCGAGTCTTCAGACTCGCCAGAAAAGCAAGTTATAGAGCAGCGGTCCATAACCCTGTCCGCCTGCTCTGATGAGGCGGACAGAGATCGCCACAATTCAACCCGATAGAGTACGATCGGGTTGATTGACACCCCCCTGCTGGCGGCCAATTGCCCGCGAGTCTGCAGGGGGCAGCGTTGCACCAGCAGCTCACAAGAGCTGCTGGTGCAATGCTGAATACGGAGAGCGTATTGCTCTACGCATTCAGTGATGTCTGTTGGACCTGATCCGCACTGTCGGATCAGGTCTGACAGACATTTGATAAATAGGCCTCATATTGTTGCTGAAGCTTTCCTAACATTATTCTTGTGCTAATATGTTTAGATAAGATTTTCAACCCTTTAACAACAATAAGGTTCAAGCTATGTAAATAAGGGGATAATATACATTTTCAGTGGAAATTCATCAATACCCTGTTGATTTAGTATTGTTTGTAAACTAGTTCTGCAACATGCAAAGAAGGTGGAGGCATTCTATTACTGTTTAATGAGTATTTATTAATACTTAATAGAGCGGTGTTGATTTGTCTGTTACATGAGAGGATCTGTAGCCCTTATTTAATTATTTATAACTTTAAAGGAACAATAATGAATACAACAAACTGGAAAACTTCCACTGCATCTTTATATACACTATATAAAAAACAGAGGAACCATCTTTACCCTGCTTTCCATGGATGAACTTCAAAGAAAGTTAAATGAAAGATATGAAGAAAGACCCCGTAAAGTGAGGTTTAAAATATCATCTGCATACAGTGGACGGGTTCTTAAACAGGTGTTTGAAGATGGTCATGAATTGGAGTCACCAGATGAGGAATATCCTAACAGTTTTCTCCATAACACTTTTGAGACCTCAGAGCATTATTACACCCAGGGTGAAACACGTCCTCGATTTTATCCAACCACTCGCCTTACAGCCCAAAGAATAAGTGTTTTTAGAGATGGCACCTCCTACAGACTGGCTGGTGATCCACTTTTCTCAGACTGTCATGGGACTGAACAAAGGGTAAGAAAAGTGAAATAGCTTCCCCTATTTGTCTTATGTGATTCTACAATATTATGTGAGCATTGTACACATGCTTATTATTTATCATGTATATATATAGACCTGGGGAAGAATTGGTACAAAATATAGTAACAAATGATAAATACACAGGTAAATAACTATATTAAGATCAATGTGTAAGTTCAGTAACAATTTTATAAATATTGATTAGCGACTTTGGCCAGATTTTGTCATACAGTTCCATATGTTCAACAAATTTGTTATTTCTAGCTTAAAGGGATAAAAATGTCAAAATTGAAATGTGCATGGGTGCCTTTAGATTTTAATTAGAAGTATTTTTGTGATATACTTATATGAGCAAAAATGTTTCTACTAAAGGTTATTAGTTTTTCAGGGGCATATATACATATGCTTTGAGTGCCCCATGCACCGGAATTCAAACATAACACCTTCTGAAAGAGTCAGCAGCAGCTTGTATGGAACAAAGTCAGTCTTCAATGGCTTAATGCAGCTTCTATTAAAAGACATGGTATTTGAATATTTATGCTCGTGTCATATGTAGCATGTGCTTATGCCGCTGAAACAGTAATAACTTTTAATAGAAGCATTTTGCTAATGGAAGTATACTGCAAAATGCTTCTATTTAAAATCAAAATGCAACCATGCACATTTCAATTTGATCTTTTTATCCCATTAATTTTATAAACATGTATATACATTTTATAAACATGTAACAATGCTACTTATTACTACACTACTGATCCAATACTTATCATATTATGCAGTAGCATTTTAAGTTATATATAAAGTGTATATAAGCAGTGACATTCATTATTAAGTATTTAATTGCAAATTCTTTAAAGGAACATGAAACCCACATTTTTTTCAACATGATTCAGACAGAGCATACACGTTTTTAAACAACTTTCCAATTTACTTCTATTATCTAATTTGTTTAGTTCTATTTGTATCCTTTAAAAAAAAAAAAAAGGCATACCTAGGTATGCTCAGAAGGTGGCAGCTAGCTGCTGATTGGTGGCTGCACCGATATGTTCAGCTAGCTCCCATTAATGCATTGCTGCTCCTTCAAAAAAAGATAGCAAGAGAATGAAGCACATTTGATAATAGAAGTAAATGTTTGAAAATATATGCTCTATCTGAATCATAGCAAATATTTTGGTTTCATTTCCATTTAATCCTTTTGCTGCTGGGTCATTTTCCCACCTCCGTGCTATAGTTGGTTTTAGTTGTTTGGCCTTATGATTTATGATTTTATACTTTATTGTTCAATTAAACTTAACTGAAATTCAGAAAAAAAAAAAATCTTTTTCTCACTATTCACCATCATGCAATTTATGCAAAACATGAGTGGATATAAAATATCTAACCATTTAAATATTACACAATTTTAAAATTACACAAAATTCTGAATTCCCTGTGGGTGGTTCAAATCATTTTGAACTGTATGCATGTTCCTATCCCTGTCTAAAATCATTCAGCATAGCAAGAAATATTCTAAAAAATAAAAAATCTAATTAAATAAAATAATTGTACCAAAAGTCATCCTATATAGAATTTCTCAAAATATCACCTATCTTTTACTTTCTCTCGGTTCTCTCATACATTTTGATTCTTACATTTCTTTTTATTAGTTCAGACAAACATCATTCTATGAGCCCTAACATCAGCAGCAAGTGGTTAGTGCCAGGTTATCAGTCTTACTATAACAATCGCTTTCATAGCTATAAGGACATGAAACCCCTTACCTAGCAAACTAGATATATTTTTTAGTAGACAAGACAAAGTATTGATCTAGGCCCATTTTGGTAAATTTCATGCTACAGAATGTGATCATATAAAAATAAATTGTTAACCTTTTCACAAATTTTGGGTTTCTCACTGAAATTATTTTAATACTGTTTGTACAATCATAACAGAGATTGCTTATATGGATCATATTTGTTCAGAAATAGACATACATGACTTTTCCATTGTTTTTTGATAACTAGAAGCTGTGCACCACACTTATAATATTCCCGGAACTAAAGGGGTTAATCAGGTAAATTTTAGCAGTAATCCCTCCCACCTGACACCTCCCGGATCCCTCCCAAACAGCTCTCATCCCTCAATCACCCCCACTGGTCATCACCATCTTAGGTACTGGCAGACTGTCTGCCAGTATGCAGTTTAGGGATAATTTTTTTAATTATATATACAGGGAGTGCAGAATTATTAGGCAAATGAGTATTTTGACCACATCATCCTCTTTATGCATGTTGTCTTACTCCAAGCTGTATAGGCTCGAAAGCCTACTACCAATTAAGCATATTAGGTGATGTGCATCTCTGTAATGAGAAGGGGTGTGGTCTAATGACATCAACACCCTATATCAGGTGTGCATAATTATTAGGCAACTTCCTTTCCTTTGGCAAAATGGGTCAAAAGAAGGACTTGACAGGCTCAGAAAAGTCAAAAATAGTGAGATATCTTGCAGAGGGATGCAGCACTCTTAAAATTGCAAAGCTTCTGAAGCGTGATCATCGAACAATCAAGCGTTTCATTCAAAATAGTCAACAGGGTCGCAAGAAGCGTGTGGAAAAACCAAGGCGCAAAATAACTGCCCATGAACTGAGAAAAGTCAAGCGTGCAGCTGACAATATGCCACTTGCCACCAGTTTGGCCATATTTCAGAGCTGCAACATCACTGGAGTGCCCAAAAGCACAAGGTGTGCAATACTCAGAGACATGGCCAAGGTAAGAAAGGCTGAAAGTTGACCACCACTGAACAAGACACACAAGCTGAAACGTCAAGACTGGGCCAAGAAATATCTCAAGACTGATTTTTCTAAGGTTTTATGGACTGATGAAATGAGAGTGAGTCTTGATGGGCCAGATGGATGGGCCCGTGGCTGGATTGGTAAAGGGCAGAGAGCTCCAGTCCGACTCAGACGCCAGCAAGGTGGAGGTGGAGTACTGGTTTGGGCTGGTATCATCAAAGATGAGCTTGTGGGGCCTTTTCGGGTTGAGGATGGAGTCAAGCTCAACTCCCAGTCCTACTGCCAGTTTCTAGAAGACACCTTCTTCAAACAGTGGTACAGGAAGAAGTCTGCATCCTTCAAGAAAAACATGATTTTCATGCAGGACAATGCTCCATCACACGCGTCCAAGTACTCCACAGCGTGGCTGGCAAGAAAGGGTATAAAAGAAGAAAATCTAATGACATGGCCTCCTTGTTCACCTGATCTGAACCTTATTGAGAACCTGTGGTCCATCATCAAATGTGAGATTTACAAGGAGGGAAAACAGTACACCTCTCTGAACAGTGTCTGGGAGGCTGTGGTTGCTGCTGCACGCAATGTTGATGGTGAACAGATCAAAACACTGACAGAATCCATGGATGGCAGGCTTTTGAGTGTCCTTGCAAAGAAAGGTGGCTATATTGGTAACTGATTTGTTTTTGTTTTGTTTTTGAATGTCAGAAATGTATATTTGTGAATGTTGAGATGTTATATTGGTTTCACTGGTAAAAATAAATAATTGAAATGGGTATATATTTGTTTTTTGTTAAGTTGCCTAATAATTATGCACAGTAATAGTCACCTGCACACACAGATATCCCCCTAAAATAGCTATAACTAAAAACAAACTAAAAACTACTTCCAAAACTATTCAGCTTTGATATTAATGAGTTGTTTGGGTTCATTGAGAACATGGTGGTTGTTCAATAATAAAATTAATCCTCAAAAATACAACTTGCCTAATAATTCTGCACTCCCTGTATATATATATATATATATATATATATATACACACAGTATGTACACACACACATATATATATATATATATATATATATATATATATATATATATAATATATAAACATATACATATATATTTCTGTAATGTAGGGAAAGCTTCTAACCCACCCACCTCTATGATTCCCCCCAAAAAGCTATCTAACCCTCCCCTCTTACTAAATGCCACCATCTTAAGTACTGGCAGCTGTCTGCCAGTACCCAGTTTTTATTTTTTTAATATATTTTAGTTATAATTATTGTTTTTTAAATAAAAACATTTTCTGCAGTGTAGTGATTCCTCTCTTCCCCTAACTGATTGTAATTGAGGTCCCCCTCCATTTTTGTAGAGTAGAAGCCCATCTCTCCTCCCCCGTCACCAGAAAAACTTTTCTGTAGGTAGGAACCTCCCCTTCCTCTTTCCTCCTGCAATTCACAGCCTGACACCCTCACCACCAATGGCAGCACTGCAAACAGTGACACAGAGTGTCATTGTTTTCATCAGCAATCTAACTTCATACGGTAACGGGAGCACAATCATAGCTCCCTTACCATACCATATCTAGATTGTATGTTCCCACGGGAATAGGGGCCTCAATTCCCCCTGTATTAGTCTATAAAATGTTGTCTCTTATTGTATTGTTTCTCTATTGTACTATTAATCCTTGTACCCATAGGCAGTGCTGCGTAATCTGTTGGTGCTTTATAAATAAAGAATAATAATATTATGATGGTAGATCCCGGGACCGCAGCATGAGGCAGAAGGTAGGACGTAGCTACTACATCAACAGGGTACACTGGGTAAAGTACCCTATGATGTAGTAGCTATATCCTGGTGGCTTAAGGGGTTAAAAAGCATAAGAACGCCAAAAATATAACCAAAGATGAGAAATATTTGTAATTTTTATGTCAATCTGATGGCAGCAGGTGGACACAGGACCACTCATTTGAAAGACTGGGATTACTGGTTTAAAATAAGGGATGTCAACTTTATGTATGTGTTGTGGGGGCATAATAGGTAAAACCTCACACTCCTGATTTTGTTCCATATGCTTATGATTCTGACAGATGATCATTGTTAACAGAGTTGTCAGAGGATAACCATCGGACATGTGACCCCTACTTTATAAAAGTAACCTCACTTCTGTAAAAATAGGGGCCACTTGTCTTGTGGTAGTGCTTATTTTGTGGTTCAAGGGTCCCTTTTATAGCTCAGATTACTGTAAAAAACACAAATATACATGATAGATGATTGCTATTTCTATGGCGCATTAGACTACTCATTTGATTGTTTGAAATCTCCTCTTTCATGTAAGTTGTATTGGGTGTATGCTGTCTTTAGGGCATGGGGCACCTTTGTGGCCACTATCTCCCTTACAATAAATATGTTAAGTAGGTGATTTGCATAAAAATGGCACCTTTGCACTTTATGGGGGAATGGTTGCTCAAAAAGTATGTCCTTCCCCTGCTTAAAACACAGTTTACTTGAGGCAGGTGATCACCATATTTGAAAGACGAATTCCCTCTTACACTTGAGTGTTAAAACAGATGGGGCAATAGGGGGTCTTTATTAGTCCACTCCCCCACCACTAGAAATTAGACATTTGCAATCCGTTTCGGGCGAATTTAGTTTTTGGCTGAAATTTGGCTGATTCGAAGATTCAGATAAATCCGAATTTCCGAATCAACACCATAACTAAAATCCCGAAAATGAATGAATCATTTTCTGAATTTTCGGATCCATTCTATATTCATAAACGCCAACACTAAATAAACCTATTAATCCCTAAACCGCCGTCCCCCCACTTCGCCAACACTAAATAAACCTATTAACCACTAAACCGCCATCCCCCACATTGCCAACACTAAATAAAGCTATTAACTCCTAAAACGCCGTCCCCCCACATCGCCAACACTAAATAAAATTATTAACTCCTAAACTGCCGACCCCCCCACATCGCCAACACTAAATAAAGCTATTAGCCCCTAAACCGCCGTACATTCACATCGCAATCACTAATACAATGTATTAACCCCTAATCCGCCATCCCCCCACATTGCAAACACCTAATTAAAGTATTAACACTTAAACCGCTGCCCCCCACTTCGCCAACACTAAGTAATCATATTAACCCCTAAACCGCAGTCCCCCACATCGCCAACACTAAATAAACCTATTAACCCCTAAACCGCCATCCCCCGACATCACGACTCCCTAAATAAATGTATTAACCCCTAAACCGCCGTCCCCCCACATCGCCAACACAAATAAACCTATTAACCTCTAAACCACCGTCCCCCCACATCGCAAACACTAAATAAAACTATTAACCTGTAAACCGCTGCCCCCCACATCGCAACTACCTAAATTAAACTATTAACCCCTAAACCTAATACCGCCTAACGTTAACATAATTGAAATACACCTAAATTAAACTTACAATATTACTAACTATCTAGTTAAAAAAAAAAAGGTAACTGTGAAATGATTGGAACAGCCAATAGAATGCAAGCTCAATCTGATTGGCTGATTGGATCAGCCAATCCGATTAAACTTGAATCTGATTGGCTGATTCAATCAGCCAATCAGATTTTTCCTACTTTAATTCCGATTGGCTGATAGAATCCTATCAGCCAATCGGAATTCGAGGGACGCCATCTTGGATGACGTCACTTAAAGGAACCTTCATTCGTCGGGTAGTCGTCATTGAAGAAGGATATTCCGCGCTGGAGGTCTTGAAGATGGAGCCGCTCCTTGTCGGATGGATGAAGATAGAAGATGCCGCTTGGATGAAGATGTCTGCCGGTCCGGTTGTCCTCTTCTGCCCGGATAGGATGAAGACTTCTGCCGCTCTGGATGTCTTCTTTTGGTCCATCGGTGCTTGGCTGGGTGAAGACGACTCAAGGTAGGGAGATCTTCAGGGGGGTAGTGTTAGGTTTATTTAAGGGGGGTTTGGGTTAGAGTAGGGGTATGTGGGTGGTGGGTTGTAATGTTGGGGGGTGGTATTGTGTTTTTTTTACAGGCAAAAGAGCTGATTTCTTTGGGGCATGCCCCGCAAAAAGCCCTTTTAAGGGCTGGTAAGGTAATAGAGCTGTTAACTTTTTTAATTTAGATTAGGGTAGGGATTTTTTTTTATTTTTGGGGGCTTTGTTATTTTATTAGGGGGCTTAGACTAGGTGTAATTAGCTTAAAATTCTTGTAATCTTTTTTATTTTTTGTAATTTAGTGTTTTATTTTTTTGTAATTTAGTTTAGTTTATTTAATTGTATGTAATTGTAGTTAATTTATTTAATTAATTTATTGATAGTGTAGTGTTAGGTTTAATTGTAACTTAGGTTAAGATTTATTCTACAGGTAATTTTGTAATTATTATAACTAGGTAGCTATTAAATAGTTAATAACTATTTAACCCCTTAATGACCGGACCATTTTTCAATTTTCTTACCCTTAATGACAATGGGCGCCATGTACTAAGGCGTCAATTTTTTCGCACAGACCGTATCAAAATAACCCGCCGGCATTCGCACCATGCGGATGGCACTTCGTTACATGAATGTACTAAAAACCAAGCCGTAAAATTTCGCGTCTATTGTGTGTCGAAGACAATCGGATTATTGATAACTTTGAAGCTTCGTTCGGCGCGAAAGAGCAAAGTTAAGAAGCAGTCTGCGACCTGATTGGTTTAGTTCTTTACCCACGTGACGATCTAGGTGTCATAATCGCCAGACAAGCGGCAACGTCTGGCTGCTGACATGTATAAGAATGGCAAAAAAGTGTAAGGCTGCCAACAGTTTTAATAGTCCGGGTATGGCTTGTGAACGCGCTGTCATTGGTTCAAGGTATTCTGCTATTTCATTGTAAAGTTGCATAATAGCTTCTCTATCCAAACGGAATCTCTGGATAATCTCTCGATCAGAAATGCTTTCCAAACCCATACGTGGAAGGAAAACTCTAGGGACTCTAATTCTTCTACCTCTCCTTCTCTGCAAGTTGTTAACCGGTGCCTGTATAGCCCTTCTTCCTCATAATTGAATTAATCGGAAAAGAATCATGTGTAAAACTGTCTCCATCTTCATTCACTGATCCAAAAACCAATAATGCTGCAATAGTAGTCTAGTCCTTTCACTTAAGTACTTCTACCTGGCGTCAGGTTGATACCCCCTATAGTTTTCTATTGTATTCGCTACCTAAATGGTCGCAAAGCAAATCACGCGAAGTTACAGTGAAAGTTGGAGCGGGCGGATTAGTTGTAACATTCATAATTTCCGATTACAGCGAATTTACGTGCGATCGAACATGTAGTAAGTGGAAAAAGGCTTCGGAACGATGAGTTGAGTAAAATTACGATCGCTGATGAAAAATAGTGGTTTTTCGAGCAGATCGCAGATTGATACATACGAGAAGCAGATCGTGAGCGAATTTTGACGCGGAAATACAGACGGACGGTCACTTCGAAGCTTAGTACATGGCGCCCAATGGCTATTTTTACATTTCTGTGGTGTTTGTGTTCAGCTGTAATTTTCCTCTTACTCATTTACTGTACCCACACATATTATATACCGTTTTTCTCGCCATTAAATGGACTTTCTAAAGATACCATTATTTTCATTATATCTTATAATTTACTATAAAATTTTTTATAAAATATGAGGAAAAAATGGAAAAAACACACTTTTTCTAACTTTGACCCCCAAAATCTGTTACACATCTACAACCACTAAAAAACACCCATGCTAAATAGTTTCTAAATTTTGTCCTGAGTTTAGAAATACCCAATGTTTACATGTTCTTTGCTTTTTTTGTAAGTTATAGGGCCATAAATACAAGTAGCACTTCGCTATTTCCAAACCACTTTTTTTTCAAAATTAGCGCTAGTTACATTGGAACACTGATATCTGTAAGGAATACCTGAATATCCATTGACATGTATATATTTTTTTTTAGAAGACATCCCAAAGTATTGATCTAGGCCCATTTTGGTATATTTCATGCCACCGTTTCACCGCCAAATGCGATCAAATTAAAAAAAATGTTCACTTTTTCACACATTTTGTCACAAACTTTAGGTTTCCCACTGAAATTATTTACAAACAGCTTCTGCAATTATGGCACAAATGGTTGTAAATGCTTCTCTGGGATCGCCTTTGTTCAGAAATAGCAGACTTATATGGCTTTGGGGTTGCTTTTTGGTAATTAGAAGGCCGCTAAATGCTGCTGCGCACCACACGTGTTTTATGCCCAGCAGTGAAGGGGTTAATTAGGGAGCATGTAGGGAGCTTGTAGGGTTAATTTTAGCTTTAGTTTAGTGTAGTAGACAACTCCAAGTATTGATCTAGGCCAATTTTGGTATATTTCATGCCACCATTTCACCGCCAAATGCGAGCAAATAAAAAAACCTTTAAATTTTTCACAATTTTAGGTTTCTCACTGAAATTATTTACAAACAGTTTGTGCAATTATGGCACAAATGGTTGTAAAAGCTTCTCTGGGATCCCCTTTGTTCAGAAATAGCAGACATATATGGCTTTGGCGTTGCTTTTTGTTAATTAGAAGGCCGCTAAATGCTGCTGCGCACAGTACGTGAATTATGCCCAGCAGTGAAGGAGTTAATTAGGTAGCTTGTAGGGCGCTGGCAGGGTTAATTTTAGCTTTAGTGTAGAGATCAGCCTCCCACCTGACACATCCCACCCCCTGATCCCTCCCAAACAGCTCTCTTCCCTCCCCCACCCCACAATTGTCCCCGCCATCTTAAGTACTGGCAGAAAGTCTGCCAGTACTAAATAAAAGGAGTTTATTTTATTTTATTTTTAAAAAAAATGTATTCTGCTGTAATGGAGCCCTGCCTTAGCCCCCAACCTCCCTGATCCCCCACCAAACAGCTCTATAACCCTCCCTGCTACTTAATTGCCGCCATCTTGGGTACTGGCAGCTGTCTGCCAGTACCCAATTTGCCCCCAAAAATATTTATAAATTTTGCCCCCAAAAATATTTATAAACTTTTCTGTAGTGTAGCAGCCCCCCCCTCAATACCCCCAACCCCCCCCGATCCTTTTATATATATATATATTTTTTTTTAATGTTTTGAACTTTTTTTTTTTTCATTGGTGTCAGTGGCTAATATGCGCGCGCCCCCACGTGCACGCGCACGCGCCCCACGTGCACACGCGCGCCCGCACGCTGCCACCTCTTTGCTTCCCTTCCCCCCGGAACACTGCACCATTGATACCGGTGCAGAGAGGGCCACAGAGTGGCTCTCTCTGCATCGGAGGCTTGTTAAAAGGTATTGCAGGATGCCTCCATATCGAGGCATCACTGCAATACCCTGAGAGCTGCTGGAAGCAATTGCGATCGCTTCCAGCACTCTCTTAAACAACTGACGTACCAGGTACGTCCATTGTCACTAACTGCTAGTTTTTGCAGGACGTACCTGGTACGTCAGTTGTCATTAAGGGGTTAATAGCTATTGTACCTAGTTAAAATAAATACAAAGTTGCCTGTAAAATAAATATAAATCCTAAAATAGCTACAATATAATTATTTGTTATATTGTAGCTATATTAGGGTTTATTTTACAGGTAAGTATTTAGCTTTAAATAGGAATACTTTATTTAATAAGAGTTAATTTATTTCGTTAGAATAAAATTATATTTAACTTAGGGGGGTGTTAGGGTTAGACTTAGCTTTAGGGGTTAATACATTTATTATAGTAACGGCGAGGTCCGGTCGGCAGATTAGGGGTTAATACTTAAAGTTAGGTGGCGGCGATGTTAGGGAGGGCAGATTAGGGGTTAATACTATTTATTATAGGGTTTGCGAGGCGGGAGTGCTGCAGTTTAGGGGTTAATACATTTATTAGAGTGGGGGCAAAGTCCGGTCAGCAGATTAGGGGTTAATAAGTGTAGGTAAGGTAGCAGCGATGTTGGGGGGGCAGATTAAGGGTTAATAAATATTATGTAGGTGTCAGCGATGTTAGGGGCAGCAGATTAGGGGTACATAGGTATAATGTAGGTTGCGGCGGTGTCCGGAGCGGCAGATTAGGGGTTAATAGTGTAATGCAGGGGTCAGTGATAGCGGGGACGGCAGATTAGGGGTTAATAAGTGTAAGGTTAGGGGTGTTTAGACTCGGGGTACATGTTTTGGTGTTAGGTGCAGACTTAGAAAGTGTTTCCCCATAGGAAACAATTGGGCTGTGTTAGGAGCTTAACGCTGCTTTTTTGCAGGTGTTAGTTTTTTTTTTCTGCCCAAACTGCCCCATTGTTTCCTATGGGGCAATCGTGCACGAGCATGTTTTTCCAGCTAGCCGCTACCGTAAGCAACGCTGGTATTGAGAGTTGAAGTGGCGGTAAATATTATTATTATTATTAGTATCATTTATTTGTATAGCGCCGCCAAATTCCGTAGCGCTGGATATGCCTGTACGCTCCCTTTTTGGAACCTAACGCAGCCCTTCAGAGAACTCTAAATACCAGCGTTGTTTAGAAGCAGCGCTAGAAAAAAAACTTGCGTAGCTAATGCACCCCTTTGGCTGCAAAACTCTAAATCTAGGTGATAATTAACCAAAATAATAAAAATGATTCCTATTCTAATACCCCCATTAACAAAAAAACACCCCAAAATAAAAAACCCTACTAATCTATAAATAATATTGCCCTAAAGTTAATGAGGCCTATTTATCAAAGATCTGTCGGACCTGATCCGACAGTGCGGATCAGGTTCGACAGACCTCGCTGAATGCGAAGAGCAATACGCTCTCCGTATTCAGCATTGCACCAGCAGCTCTTGTGTGGGGGGACAGCAGTTTAGGGGTTAATATGTTTATTTAGTGCTGGCGATGTGGGGGGACTGCATTTAGGGGTAAATAGGTTTTTATTTAGTGTTGGAGATGTAAGGGCACAGCGGTTTAGAGGTTAATAGCTTTATTTAGTGTTGGCGATGGGGGAATATCGGTTTAGGGTTAATAGGTTTATTTAGTGTTCGCGATGTGGGGGGACGGCGGTTTAGAGGTTAATAGGTTTATTTAGTGCTGGCGATGTTGGGGGGCGGCGGTTTAGAGGCTAATAGGTTTATTTAGTGTTGGCGATGTAGGGGAACAGCGGTTTAGAGGTTAAGAAGCTTTTATTTAGTGTTGGCGATGTAAGGGGACGGCGGTTTAGAGGTTAATACGTTTTAATTTAGTTTTAGCAATGTGGGGGGACGGCGGTTTAGATCATTTAATTTCTTCATATTCCTTATGTTAAGTCGTTTTTCAGATTCATTCGTTATTTCGGATCCATTCTTTATTTATATAAACAATTTAACTTAACAGAACTAATATCCCGAAACAAAATTATTGATTTAACTTAACATAATGAATATGCCGATTTTTTTTATTTATTTAACTAATGAAAACGAAACAAATTTTTCAGTGTGCACATGTCTACTAGAAATCAGTTTCTAGTAGGGCAGGCAACCACCATTTTTAATGATAGTCAGCTGCATCCTAGGGGGCAAGGGGCCCTCTCATTTGAAGGAAGATAGTATGAACCTTAAAATGTGGGTCACTTTTCCTCTAACCCAAACTGAAGGGGAGATAGGAGCTTAATTAGAGTCCCCCCTTGTGAAATGTCATTTTAAATGCTGCTGTAGGTATTTGCCATTTTAACGTTGATCACCTGCAACTTACAGGGGTCACTTGTTCCTCTATACCTAACAGAGGGGGAGATCTGACAGCTTTAGCGGTTAGCCCCACCCCCTTGTGATGTTGGTGACACCACAAAGCCTACAGTAAAGAGACATCGATGGGGAAAGGAGTAACATTCTCCTTTCCTCATTTGCTGTGCGGGCATCCCCAGGATCTGGATCAGAAAGGGGACCCCCTGGATGAAGAAGCAGCGTTTGTCATCTGCACTGCAGGAGAGATGTGTATGACGATGATGCCTCATCATGCTCATCTAAGAGGTTCAGTAACAATAACTTTATGAGATTACAAAAACAGATGCTTCATTTTTTTTGCATCCTTCTTAAGCGGGCTAGGTAGTAAAATGTCCCTTTTAAAGACCTAATTAAGTCACTGTCCATGGGTTAGCTCTATGGTGTTAAATAAGAAAACTAAAAACACAACAAACAAACAAAATATACTGTGTGTGTGTACAAAAACTTGATTTTATAGTATAACAGATTAACAACGCACATGTCGCCTATTAGCATCACTACACACTGTTAAAAGGGATAAGTCAACATACAGGCCCTTCAGCCTGTGAAGCAATCAATAAACCCAGCAAAACGCCATTAATTGCGCACATATGATTTTGAATTATGAGGGCTTAATGATGTAGATAATAATTTGTGTTATTTTTTAAGAAGGTAATAATCCAAATTTAATGGGTATTATTGACAGAAGCCTATTTAGATCGTGATCACTAGAAAACACACTAGCTATTCCAGGGGATGTTCAGAATGTGTATCTGTCAAAAACTAGCACAAGACTGTAATCAAAAACTTTGTGCAAATTACAGTTAATATTATGCAGCGTTTGCACTGAAAAAAGAATGAGCCTATGGATAGTGCTTTAAAAACATGTCCATTAATTGCATTGGTGCTGAAATAATTTAAATAGAAGTTTTAGGTGTTCATTTTGTAATAGTATCTTAGCAATGTTGCCTGTTAAAGAGAAATGTTTAAATATTATTTTACAGAATGGTTGAATTCCCTACTAATTAATGAGAAAATGGCTGTGAAATTCAAAATGAGTGAAAATTGAATTAAAGGGATATAAAATGTATCTTTCGTGATTCAGACACAGCATACAATTTTAAACAACTTTCTAATTTACTTCTATTATGACATGTTCTTTGTTTTTTTGGTATCCTTTTTCGAAAAAGCAGTAAGATAAGATCAGGGGAGTGATTCAGATACAGCACTGGTTTTCAAACCTGTCCTCAGCCTCCCTAACTGGCCAGATTTTGAGGATATCTGAGCACAAGTGAAATAATCAGCTAATTACTAAACAGTTATTTTACCTGCTTTCACCAATGGTAATCCTGAAAATCTGGCCTGTCAGGGAGGCCTGAGGGCAGGTTTGAAATCTAGTGAGATAGAGCATACTATTTTAAACAACTTTCCAATTTACTTCCATTATGATTTTTTGTTTTCTTGGTATCCTTTGTTAAAAGGCAGTACGCAGCAGAGTGCAAGTTTTTGCAGCACTATGCTACATTAGCAGGAGAACTAGATGGCAGCACTTTTTTTTTGCTATGTAATGCTCCTGGGGCGCGATCCGATATCGATCGCAGTTTGCGGCGCAAGCGAGGGAACCGGCGTCGCCCGCAGTTTCAGCTCGCAACTCAAGCTATCCCATATAAGTCGCCGTCAGATGCTAACGTGCCGTAAGTCTCACAAACCAGCGATGTCCAGAAATCTGCGCAAGTACAAATTTCTGGCGTCGCCAGTGACTTGCGGCACGTTAGAAACTGCCGGCGCCTATAAAACCTGACTAAAGTTTAAAACACCCGCACTGTCTAACACGCCTACCTAACATAGCCCGCACTGTCTAACACGCCTCCCTAACATAGCCCGCACTGTCTAACCCTCTATCCGCTATCCCCCCTCACTAGCCTAACAATAAAAAAGCTATTAACCCCTAAACCGCCGCTCCTTTACCCCGCCACAACCTAATAAAGTTATTAACCCCTAAACCGCCGCTCCCGTACCCCGCCGCCAGCTATATTATATCTATAACCCCCTAAAGTGAGCCCCTAACACCGCCGCCATCTATATTAAAATTATTAACCCCTAATGTAAGCCCCTTACACCGCCGCCATCTCTATTAAAATGATTAACCCCTAATTTAATCTACCTACCCCGCCGCCAGCTATATTATCTATATTAACCCTAAGTATATTATAGTTAATATAGGTATTACATTATATATATTAACTATATTAACCCTAATTATATTAGGGTTAATATAGTTAATATAGTTACTATAGTATTTATATTAACTATATTAACTCTATCTAACCCTAACTAAATTTATATTAAATTAATCTAATTCATTTATAAACTAAAATATACCTATTTAAATCTAAATACTTACCTATAAAATAAACCCTAAGATAGCTACAATATAATTAATAATTACATTGTAGCTATGTTAGGGTTAATATTTATTTTACAGGTAAATTGTTAATTATTTTAACTAGGAATAATAGATATTAAATAGTTATTAACTATTTAATATCTACCTAGTTAAAATAATTACCCAATTACCTGTAAAATAAATCCTAACCTAAGTTACAAATACACCTACACTATCAATAAATTTAATAAACTACAAACATCTATCTAAAAATACAATTAAATTAACTAAACTAAATTACAAAAAAAAACAAACACTAAATTACAAAAAATAAAAAAAAGATTACAAGATATTTAAGCTAATTACACCTATTCTAAGCCCCCTAATAAAATAATAAACCCCCAAAATAAAAAAAATTCCCTGCCCTATTCTAAATTAAACAAATTTCAAAGCTCTTTACCTTACCAGCCCTTAAAAGGGCCTTTTGTGGGGCATGCCCCAAAGAATTCAGCTCTTTTGCATTCAACAAATACAATCCCCCCCCCCCATTACAACCCACCACCCACATACCCCTATTCTAAACCCACCCAAACCCCCCTTAAAAAAGCCTAACACTACCCCCCTGAAGATCTCCCTACCTTGTCTTCACCACACCGGGCTGAACTCCTGATCCGATCCGGGCGATGTCGTCCTCCATGCGGCAAAGAAGAATTCTTCCTCCGGCGACGTCTTCCTCCAAGCGGCAGCAAAGTCTTCATTCTTCCGGCGGCATCTTCAATCTTCTTTCTTCGCTCCGCCGCCGCGGAGCATCCATCCCGGCCGACTGCTGAACTTGGAATGAGGTACCTTTAAATGACGTCATCCAAGATGGCGTCCGCCGAATTCCGATTGGCTGATAGGATTCTATCAGCCAATCGGAATTAAGTTAAAAAAATCTGATTGGCTGATTGAATCAGCCAATCAGATTCAAGTTCAATCCGATTGGCTGATCCAATCAGCCAATCAGATTGAGCTCGCATTCTATTGGCTGTTCCGATCATTTTTTTTATTTTGGGGGTTTATTATTTTATTAGGGGGCTTAGAATAGGTGTAATTAGCTTAAATATCTTGTAATCTTTTTTTTATTTTTTGTAATTTAGTGTTTGTTTTTTTTTGTAATTTAGTTTAGTTAATTTAATTGTATTTTTAGATAGATGTTTGTAGTTTATTAAATTTATTGATAGTGTAGGTGTATTTGTAACTTAGGTTAGGATTTATTTTACAGGTAATTGGGTAATTAGTTTAACTAGGTAGATATTAATTAGTTAATAACTATTTAATATCTATTATACCTAGTTAAAATAATTAACAATTTACCTGTAAAATAAATATTAACCCTAACATAGCTACAATGTAATTATTAATTATATTGTAGCTATCTTAGGGTTTATTTTATAGGTAAGTATTTAGATTTAAATAGGAATATTTTAGTTTATAAATGAATTAGATTAATTTAATATAAATTTAGTTAGGGTTAGATAGAGTTAATATAGTTAATATAAATACTATAGTAACTATATTAACCCTAATATAATTAGGGTTAATATAGTTAATATATATAATGTAATACCTATATTAACTATAATATACTTAGGGTTAATATAGATAACATAGCTGGCGGCGGGGTAGGTAGATTAAATTAGGGGTTAATAATTTTTATATAGGTGGCGGCGGTGTAAGGGGTCAGATTAGGGGATAGATAAGGTAGATGGCGGCGGTTTTAGGGGCTCACAGTAGGGGGTTAGTTTATGTAGATGGCGGCGGGGTCCGGGAGCGGCGTTTTAGGGGGTAATAACTTTATTAGGGATTTTGGGGGGGGGGGGATCGCGGTTGACAGGGAGATAGACATTGCGCATGCGTTAGGTGTTAGGTTTATTTTAGCAGATCGCGGTTGACAGGGAGATAGACATTGCGCATGCGTTAGGTGTTAGGTTTATTTTAGCAGCCAGTTTAGGAAGTTACGGGGCTCCAATAGTCAGCGTAAGGCTTCTTACGGCTGCTTTTTGTGGCGAGGTGAAAATGGAGTAAGTTTTCTCCATTTTCGCCACGTAAGTCCTTACGCTGCATATTGGATACCAAACTGCGCGGGTTTGGTATACCTGCCTATGGCCCAAAAAACTGCGGGCGACGGCAGAAATATACGCGCGTAACTTCTAGCTTACGCTGTATATAGGATACCAAATCCGCGCAATTATTGGCGTCGCCGGCTTTTGCGGGCGACGCTTTATATCGGATCGACCCCCTGAAGTGCACACTACCTATCTAAATATTTCTTCACCTAAGAATAGCATGAGAACTAAGCAAATGTGATAATGGAAGCACATTGGAAACTCTTTTTAAATTGTATGCTCTGTCTGAATCATGGAAGAAACACTTTGGGTTTCATGTACACTTAAAGGGACATGAAACCCACATTTTTTCTTTCATGATTTAGAAAGAGAATGCATTTTTAAACATCTTTCTAATTTACTTCTATTATCTAATTTGTTTTATTCTCTTGATATTCTTTGCTGAAAAGCATATCTAGATATGCTCAGTAGCTGCTGATTGGTTGCTGCACATATAAGCCTCATGTGATTGGCTCACCCATGTGCATTGCTTTTTCTTCAAATAAGGATATCTAAAAAATTAAGCAAAATAAATATGACCCCACATAGTCAAGTTGCCACCCACCTCAATTACAAAACACACCACACACGTTAGTTGGGATTTAAAGGCCGCAGCTCATTTATTAACAGAGTAAATAAACATAAATAAACATAAATAAACATAAATAACCATAACTTAACAACAACCACAGTGCTTGCCCCCACTTGTCCACTTGCAAGCCCCGCCCAACCCAAGGGAGGGGCAATCACCCTTAAACCGACCCCTGTTACTGCAACAGGAAGTCCAACCACTTCATAATAGGCGTAAGCCTCTACCAAACAGGGCAAGCACCCCGCCATGCTGCGACATCCTGTACCCATTATTAGGGAGGGAGGGTGGGAAATTCAGCTTCCACCGTTCAGCTCCTGTTAGTAAATGTGCCTGTCACTTCCTGTGTTGTGCCTATACTCCTCTTCTTAGCCCAGCCCCCCTGTCCTCACCTTCACCTCTTGTTCTCTTCCTGTTGGGGTCATACAACCCTTCCTTCCAATTCCTCATCCAGGGTTCTGCTTGACCCCACATAGTCAAGTTGCCACCCACCTCAATTACAAAACACACCACACACGTTAGTTGAGATTTAAAGGCGGCAGCTCATTTATTAACAGAGTAAATAAACATAAATAAACATAAATAAACATAAATAACCATAACTTAACAACAACCACAGTGCTTGCCCCCACTTGTCCACTTGCAAGCCCCGCCCAACCCAAGGGAGGGGCAATCACCCTTAAACCGACCCCTGTTACTGCAACAGGAAGTCCAACCACTTCATAATAGGCGTAAGCCTCTACTAAACAGGGCAAGCACCCCGCCACCTCTCACCCCAAAGGTGAGAACCGCCAACCAGAGCTAAGGCCTTCTCAATCCCCTCCTTTAAAGTGTAATTAAAGAGGTGTAACCCCACCTCATTGAGGTGTATCCCATCCTTCAGGTAGAAACACCTCCCTGATTCACCCTCAAATTCCACATGCCTCAAAGTCACACCTCTGCACCGTCTCACATGCCCACTCACCATTCTATTGATCTTCCGTCTGGAAGCCTCCAACCTCCCCGAATCCCAAGCTGCCCTCCACACCAACCGACTCTCAATCTCAGACCATACAATAACCACCCCGGGGAAAAGCTGGCATATCCGGTCTATCCCCTTTTTCATGTCCTCCACTAAGTCTCTTTGTGACATGAACCCCAAGTCATTCCCACCTACATGTATCACCAAAATTTGAGGGGGAGAAAACAATCTTGCAAATTCCACAACTTTCAAAACTAACTGGCCCCATTTCATACCCCTGATCCCCAGCCACTTTATCTCCACCTTCTCCCTGTCCAGTCCCAGCTGTAAACCATTGTCCTTCACTGCGGCAGCCTTCCTGGCCCAATGGATGTAGGAATGCCCGATCACCCAGCACCTCACCGGACCTGTCAAAACAAATAGAGCCGTATCAGCTGCCGCACCCACAACTTACACCCTCAGCCCCGGTCTAACGTACCCCTTGAACCTCTCTGATCTCCACCGCCCAATTCTTTTGATTACTCCTACATCCAACCCTAAGCCTGCAGCCTCTGTCGCCGCCCCTATTCTGAAAGAATGTGACCCAAAATCCAGCCCCCCAATTCCCAGCCTCTCCAATGCCTTCCTGAACACTGCAATGAATTGGTACCTAGACAACGCTGACCCGTCCGCATGTAAGAACAGCGGCCCATTCCTTTTGGGTCGCAAACCAAGGTAATCTCTCGTTGCGGCCACCGGGCAACATCTCCCCCCTATCTCCCTCAAGCTTATCAAGCAACCCTTTCCCGCTTGGTCCGTCTTAGACCTCCTCAGCCACACTTCCACCTTCCTATCCCTCACAATGACCTCCCCCCCTTGGAGGCCCCCTGTATCCCTCCGATTCCGGCCCACCAACTCAGACACCCTGAATGCTCCAAAAAAGGCTAACACAAAAGCTGCTCTGAACAAACTTTCTTCCCCTTCCGAAAAACACAAACCTCTCAAACAACTCACCACCCTTTCCAGTATCGCAAACGTCACCGGTCTCCTCCCGTCCTGTCTCCTCCGTCCCCTGCACAAACCCCTCACTGCCATGCGTACCACAAAAACCTTCGTCAGGTCCTCCATGCCCACCAACTGGAACCAAAAGGCTAAAGCCGCCAACCTTTTCCGTATTTCTGAAGGCGACAGCCTCTCTTCTCCCCACCTTTTCACCCAAGTCAACAATACTTGCAGTTGGCTACCCTCCGTGTCCCACACATGCTGGCCATCCTTCAACCCCCTCCACAGTTTCCACACCCGGGCGTACGCCCTCCATGTGGTCTCCGCCAAAGATCCTCGCACCAAGTCGATCACACCCTGCCCAAACTCCACAGGTCCATCGGGCAGGGCACCCCTTCCTCGTCTGCCTCTGGTGCTGCTGCAAAGAACCGGTCCCACTGGAAACGGGACAAAGCGTCAGCAATCACATTCATCTTGCCCGGAACATGGACAGCTCTGAAAGATATATTATTTCGCAGGCATTCAAGCACAAACGCTCTCAGCAACCTCACCACCGGGGGGGAATTCGCCGTTAATCTGTTAATAGCCACTACCACCCCCATATTGTCTGAATGAAATGTAACTCTTTTGTCCCTCAACACGTGTGACCACACCCTCAAAGCTACTACCAACGGAAAGAATTCCAGGAAAGTAAGGTTCTTAGTAAGGCCTGATTCTGCCCAACTGTCCGGCCACTTGTCCGCGCACCACCTGCCCTGTAAATAAGCCCCGAACCCTTGAGCCCCTGATGCATCTGTATACAGACCTAGAGCCTCGTCTGACCACCCTATCTCTTGAATAATCAGGTTCCCATTGAATTCGTCCAAGAAGGTAAGCCATACCCTCAAGTCCTCCTTCATCTCTCTCGTCATTCTTATGTGATGCTTCGGCTCGGACACCCCGGCCGTCGCCAATGACAAACGCCGGCAGAAGGCCCTTCCGATCGGGATGATCCGGCAGGCAAAGTTCAACTTCCCCAGCAACGACTGCAGCTGCCGTAACGTCACCTTCCTTGCAGACATTGCCTCCCCCAGAAGGTTCCTCAGGTCCGCCACCTTATCCTCCGGAAGCCTGCACTCCATTCGATCTGAGTCTAACTGGATACCCAGGAAACTAAGGGACGTTACCGGACCCTCCGACTTGTCTGCCGCCACCGGGATCCCAAATTCGCGGGCCACCTCGCCGAAAACCTGCACCAAACGCTCACAGTCTCCCGAACCGGCTGCCCCTACAAATAGGAAGTCGTCCAAGTAATGAACAATTGAAGCTATTCCTGCTTTTTGTCTGACCACCCATTCCACAAAAGAACTGAACTTTTCAAAGTACGCACAAGAGATGGAACAGCCCATGGGGAGACACAGGTCCACGAAAAAGGAACTCTCGAAATAACACCCCAGTAAGTGGTGACACCTGGGGTGCACTGGTAACAGCCTGAAGGCTGATTCCACATCCGCCTTGGCCAGCAATGCCCCTTTGCCCGCTTTTCGGACCAGGGCAACCGCCCTGTCAAAAGACGCATAGTTCACTGACACCAATTCCGGATCAATTCCATCATTGACAGATAATCCTTTCGGGTGAGAAAGGTGATGGATCATTCGGAACTGACCCACCCCCTTTTTTGGGACCACCCCCAGCGGAGAAATCCGCAAACCCCGCAAAGGTGGGCTCTCAAACGGCCCCGCCATCCTGCCCAGGGCCACCTCTTTGTACAATTTTTCCCTCACCACCTGCGGAAACTCCCTTGCCGACTTTAAGTTACCCCCAAAACTCCCTAACTCCTGTTCCTTGAACGGGATAATAAAACCCGAACTAAATCCCGTTAATAGTAGTTCGGCGTCCGCCGAACACCCCCGTCTATTGGCGTACTCCTTTAGCCACGGGACCATCCTTCCTACCATCACTGGGGTCCGTGCCCGTAATACCCATCTCGCTGGGCTTTCCTCCCTGCCTCGCTTTCTTGAAGCACTTGGCGAGAGAATGGATACCTCCACACACTGAACATTCGTGCTTGTATTTGCATGACGCCCCGAAACGGCATTGACCCTCATTGAACTGGAAGCAGAGGCCCTTCCGGATAACCGCCGATGTGCTACCTGATCCACCCCCGCTACCGCTTCCGTGGCCTGCTGCCCGAAAGGACTGCCCTCCTCTAAGGGGGGTCATAATCTCCAACCAGATCCCCATGTCCCTATCATCCCAACGCATCTCAGGTCTCACCGCCATTTTCTGCCTAAAACGTTCGTCGTACCGCCACCACGCCATCCCACCATATGTCCGATGCGCGTTCGAAATCTCGTCGTAGTAACAAAACAACGACGACCCGTGTTCTGGAAATTTCTCCCCCATCACGCTAGCTAGGATACAGAAAGCCCTCGACCAATTACCAAAAGTTTTGGGTAATTTCCTCCATCTCTTCTTCCTCTCTTCCTCCTCCTTCTTCCCTTTCTCCTTGTCGTCCTCCTTCACCTCCAGCACCTGGTCCAATGGTAGAAGTGACAAGATCTCCAAGAACTCCCTCTTCCAAATCCTCTCCTTCATCTCACTGGTTAGGTGTAACCCCAACGGCCCCACAGAACACAGACACGGCCTCCTCAGTGCGTCCTCCGGAACCTTCAATGTTTCCCCACTGACCCCTGTATGCACAGCCGCAGCCGTATTCCCTCCTGCCTGCGCTCCTGCTACCTGACTCTCTCCTCCAGGCTGTACCCACGCCGTCGCTGGCGACCCCTCCCCTCCTGTTTTTTCCAATGTTGCGATTAGCCCCTTCAAACCTGCCAGCAAAACCTCTCTCTCCCCAGTCACTCCGTCAGTCACCCTGCTTGGCTGCACAGCCGACTCACCTGCTGCCCGAGCCGCCGCTGCCGGCACTTCACTCCTTCCTCCTTCCCTTTCCGCCGCAATAGGCCTGTGATCCACTTGCCGGCTAGAGGCCCTAGGTCTCCTGCTCTCGTCCTCCCTGCCAGTCCCCAGAAGGCGCCTTGTCGGACCTCTCCTGGCAGGGGATCTCCCCCTGCCGTATCTGCTCCTTTCTCTGGATCTATCCACTCTGGCCCAAGTTGGCGATTCCGTTTCCATCCCTCCAGGTCCCCTGCTTCATGGTGACCTAGACCTTCTCCTCCCTCTGGGGGACTCCCGTCTCCTCGGGGGGGTGTGAACCCTACCCGTTCCCTGTCCGGAAACTGTTGCCTGCGAGGAAGAGGAACCAATCAAGTCATCCCCCCTCTCCATCCTCCCCCTCCCTTCCCTGCTGTCCCCCCTTTCACCTCCCCGTTGTGGGGTCAACAATTGCAAAAGCTGCGCCAGGGCATCCATGCCCCCTACCTGGCCAGCCGTTCCTGCTCCCGCTGACGTCCCCTCCAGTGGGTCTTCCTCCTCATCAAAGTCACCACTGGCCTCTAATTCCAGTGGTGGCTCCGTCCACAGCTCCAGATCCTCCAAACTCTCCGCCTCCCTGCAGGCTTCTTCCGCCTCCTCCACCCTGGCCGTACTGGCCCCGACCTCTGCAAAACAAACAAACCATCAATAATTATCCCATTTCCCATTATCCCCTTCCACTGCTCCCCAAGCCCCCCCCCCCCTTTTTCCCCCAACCGTAATCCCTCTCCGCGTTCATCCCACCTCCTATCCCCCCCCCCCGACCCCCCTCCTTCCTATGCCCGTACCTGACTAACCCCACTTCCTTTCTTTCTTCCTTGCCCCTATATATATATATATATATACATCTATATATATTTATTTATTTATTTATATATTTTTTTTTTTTTACTTCATTTCCCTGACCCATTCCCTGCTGCCTCGAAACTCTCTACCCCTTTTCTCCTTTTGCCCTACTTTCCACTAGCCCCCCCCCCTTTTCCCCTTCCCAGCTGCCCCCCAAGGCCCCCTTGTTCTGCTCCCCCCACCACAGATGACCCGTTCCCTGCATATACGTTTTTTGTGGCCCCCCAGGGGTATATCAGCCGCACCAGGAGGTACCTGGTTCCCCCCCCCCCTCTAAGCCCGTGTCTAACCCTGCCTGCATACCGCTGTAACCTGCCCCTCCACCGGCTACACCTCCTTAACTGGGGCCCCTCCACATCGTTCTCCCTCACCCTCCCTGCTTTACCTTGTGACCGATCCCCCTTACCCGCTCAGCCTGCATACTCCCAGGCTAACAGGTTTATCTGCACCTGCGCCTCCTCAGCCCCTGTTCCCTTGATCACATAATGCACCTCCCACCCGTGCCACGATGAACCTTCCCCTCTCCCTGGACCATCTCTCCCCAGCCTGTCTTCCATCGCCTGCCACCGCAGGCCTCTCCCTCACCCTGCTGCCTCCGCATCTCACACAGCGTCGCTGGCGTCAGCCCCCCCCTCTCACCCCCCGCCTTCACTGTATGGGCCTCAGCCCCCCTTTTTCCCCCCATTCCCGCCATCCTCTGAAGCGCCGGTCCCTCAGCCAAGCCCGCCTTACCTGTCCTTCGCTCTCCCGTCCTGCCGCTCCTCCGCCTGTCCTTCTCAGCTCCCGGGCCCGGTTGCGGCCGGGCCGTGACGTCATCTGGCAGCGCTGCTCCTCGACGCAGGCCCTCCCTGGCCGTTACACCGGGTCCTGTTTCCCGCCGCTCCGCTTCCTGGTATGCTCCAGCCGATCTTCCTCTCCTCCTCTGCACCTGAGGCCCCGGCTGCGACCGCCGGGCCGTGCTCCTCCTCGTCTCCGCTTCTTGCGGCCTCAAGCCCGGCCTGGGCCTGGCCGTGGGTACCGCTCCTGCTCCCGGCTGTTCTCCAATCAGCTCACGTGCCTGGGGCCTGCCACTCGCCTTCCCCTTCTTGCCGGTGCCCACCGCAGGGCTCAGTCTCTCTGGAGGCCTCGACCTCCTGGTCGGCCGCCCACTGCTCCTGGAAGCTGTTTCTTTGGAACCAGGTGTCTCCACACCTCCTGTGCCTGCCTCGCCTGCTGCTGCCAGTTTCTCTCTGATCCAGTCAGCCCCCTTCTCCTTAGCTACCGCCATCAGGTGAGATAACAGAGCCTCCATGCTGGTAAGTAAAGCCAAATTCACTTTCAAATTCAGCTTCCACCGTTCAGCTCCTGTTAGTAAATGTGCCTGTCACTTCCTGTGTTGTGCCTATACTCCTCTTCTTAGCCCAGCCCCCCTGTCCTCACCTTCACCTCTTGTTCTCTTCCTGTTGGGGTCATACAACCCTTCCTTCCAATTCCTCATCCAGGGTTCTGCTATAGAAGTAAATTGTAATGTTGTTTAAATTTGTATGTTCTATCTGAATCACGAAAGAAAGATTTTGAGTTTAGTGGCCCTTTAAGCAATAAAAGGCTTCGAGCCAAATAGAGTCAGGGCCAAGCAGATGGGTCAAATGGCAATGATCTGTCATTTTTCTTGTTATGAGCCTCACATACTTTGTAACTTTGATTCAATCTAACTAACATGATGACAATTCATACATGGTTTACAGTTTATAACAATTCCTTTGAAAATCATTAATAATATATATATATTCTCAAGAAGCTATGTGCATTTATTTATTTTACAAAATGGAATGAAAACCATCTGAGAATACGTTTTGCTCATTGCCTAATAAATGTTGCATGCCTCCCCATGGCAATAATTGACAAGAAAATAATACACATTTTTTTATATAAAAGTTTATCCACATATATGGGCTGCATTTATAGAATCACAATAAAAAAAGTATGTTACCTTTAGCTATATCCAAACACTGATGACATTAAAGAATATCAAATCAGACTAGTGTTCAGATAAATGTACTAGTTTACTATAGTTACACAAACATACACATTTTAAGTTTGATTGGCTGTTAGAGTTTTTAAATAATTTTGAATGCAGCAATACTATTGGTTGAAATTTGACAAGGTCACAATGCTAGCCTCAGATGATCATTGCAGTTTAAAACATATCCAGAGAAATTTGAGTATGAATGTAATCTTGGTTTAAAAAAATAAAATAAAAAATCCTGAAGCAGGTTTTTTACTGTAGCTTTGTAACTAACTGGTTCATAGTAGTGTGTTTGGGATGTACACTATTTTTTGTGTCCATTTAACTAGTGGTGGCAGATCTAATGTTGCTCTCACCATTGTATTAATATAATCTATGCCTTAACCATATATACTGTATATTAGACGTTAATTACATTTACATACAATTGTGTTTTACAGACCTCAGATGTGATAGACTTTGGCAAGATTATCATTTATACAAATAATTTAAAGATTGTACGGACCCCAGTGGAAAGAAGAGAAACTTCCAAAAACCAAAAGGCTTCCCATACAGGAAAAGAATCAGATGAAAAAGATCTGTGTTTTAAGTCAGTGGACAAAAGTGAAAACAATCAAGAAAACAGGAACAACGTACAGGTAAAAAAATAAGCAGCTGTACTTGTTGTTAAAACAATGCTTCCCAAATGTCAATGTTTTATAAGAAAAATAAATTACAAATGTAAAGTTCAGTACATTTGTTTTCCTAGCAGAGTCTGTTTATCTACAGGTATTTCTATTACTAGCGTATTTTTATTTTCCTTCAAGACAGAAGATTTAACCTCATTTTAAAAACTATTAGATACATTATCTTTTGCTACCTATCTGTTTGACACCATTTGTCTCTTATTCATTAGACTCTGTCCTTGCTTAGGGCACAAGGACTGTAAAAATAAATTTATAAATGATAATCCCACATTAGCTATCAGCACATAAAGCAATAATCCACTCCTGACCTCATTAGCGAAGAAATGAAGTTGGTTTAACAGCACCATGAGAATGACAGCACCACTATTATTAACATTATTAAGCTTTCCCATATAAAAGAATACAGTGAAATCATAAATCGAGACTCTGTTAATACAAGATGTATGTTTAGAAATGTAATCTAAAGAAGCACAAATCCATATAAATATAGTTAATGAAGTGTAACTTTATGTTTGCTTAACACCAAAGGTACTTCAATATACTACTGTGTTATAGTGGTATGTTAACCCAAGGATTGGTGTCTCTCAATCTGACAATTCATAAAAATATTAAAAAGTTAATATAAATATAGCCTCCACTAATAAGTAGATTTCTTGTGAAATGTTCAGCATTAAAGGGACATTAAACACTAAACAAATGTTAGATAGAATGATGCATTCAAAGAAGAGACTAGTCTGAGAATAGTTTCATTTAGTTGTTTAAATATTGACAAAATAAGTGTACAGCTTTAGCGTCTATAAAACAATAAGAGCTGCCATGTTGTAACTTAGGTTACCTTCTCTGCTGTGGCCAATTAGGGAAAGTTATAAATACAGCTCACACACCTCAACACATTTGGTAATATAAATAAAATATTCACAACAGATATCACTTTACAATCAAATACATTAGTAGTGATTAACCATAACTAACAAACACATTTTGCGCTAAACAAGGTGCGAAAAACATAAATTATGCTTACCTGATAATTTTCTTTTCTTCAGATGGAAAGAGTTCACAGCTGCATTCATTACTTTTGGGAAATAAGAACCTGGCCACCAGGAGGAGGCAAAGACACCCCAGCTAAAGGCTTAAATACTCCTCCTCCTCCCCTCATCCTCCAGTCATTCTGCCGAGGAACAAGGAACAGTAGAAGAAATACCAGGGTGAAAAGGTGCCAGAAGAATAAAAAATAAGAGACGCCCCACAGAAAAAATACGGGTGGGGAGCTATGGACTCTTTCCATCTGAAGAAAAGAAAATTATCAGGTAAGCATAATTTTTTTTCTTCATAAATGGAAAGAGTCCACAGCTGCATTCATACTTTTGGGAAAACAATACCCAAGCTATAAAGGACACTGAATGCAAAAACGGGAGGGTACAATAGGCGGCCCATTCTGAGGGCACCAGGCCTGAAAAAACCCACAACCCAACCAAACGCCGCTTCGTTGGAGCCGGGCAAAAGAACTAGAAGGAAAAGGCCCCAAGGACACTGACCCGCAGATAGTCCGAAAACCTAGCTAGAGACCGCGAGCAGACTCACTGAGCCAACACTCCTCCAGAAGAACTGTCGCTGAGCAGTCGGACCCCCTTCTAGTTTAGTACCAAAATCCCCAAAAAGGAGAGGACAAGGGTAAGCCAAAGGGATACCTAAAGGTACAGCCCAATCTATAAAGGAAAAAAAACCCTTCAATGGAAGGACAAGTCCACAGAGACCCGAAAGGATCCCGAGAACAAGGGGAGACAATGCCCAACCCACAAGGAGCAACCGGGCATCATCAAGGAGAAGAAACATCTCCCAAACATCAGTACAACAGCACCGAAAAAACAGCTGAAAACAAAGTCCTCAAAACATCAGAACTCAGAGACTGAGTAAACAGAAAATTACAAGCAGGCAACTCAGAAAATAAACATCTGAGTCCAGTAACCTGCTGCCAACCATAGGAAGACACAGAGAAAACACTATCCGTAAGGAAGAAGCGGCTGAACAAAATAGCAGACTGCCTATTCCAAGACAGAGATAGCCCAACCTCCAAGACAGAGGAAACTCTCCAAGCAATCCAGGCCACCAAGCCTACCCACAGATCTCAAAGAGGGAGCGGCACAGAACTTCTAAAAAAAGAAGGTCCACTGTCAACCCCAAGACCTGAAGATGAACAACAGATCTCAGATCCTACACCTATACGGACCAGCCCAAGCAACAGAAGATCTGAAAGTAAGGGAACCAAAAGGAACCCCAAGACCAGCCCCCAAAAGGGCGGAAGAATGGACACAGCCACTCCAACCTAAAGACAAACAAGCAGGCGTTAGACCCAAGGAGATCTAGCATGGCCACCTGACTGAGTCATAATGCAGAGCCAGCAGCTCCCCAGATGGAAAGGAACAACTCAAAGAGCAGACCAATCCCCAAACCAGATAGACATCTGTTCCAACCTCCCGAACACAGGAGAGGCCCTTAAAAAGGAAACCACACCTTCGTGAGGAGGACAACGAGCCCCCTGAAGAGGAGAGCATTGATAAACACCTGCCCATAAGACAGGAAGTCGTAGGAAGAAAAGAGAGGACACAAAGCCACGTCACTAACGAACACGGAAGAACCCCTTAAAACGCATCGTGCTAGCACAAATAACAGGTGCAAAAGTGACAGCTGAGCAACTGCAACCTTCAAATTGCTAGGCAGGAAAGCCCACCATCAGGTCACGCAAGTTGGCTGTCCCAAGGAAACCGTATCGTCTGGCACAAGACAAGGCCAAAGGAGCCCCGGCTCTCATAAATCTGGCCAAGTTGTAAAACAAGGGCTAAGCCCAAGTACCTTGGAAACTGGAACCCCCAGGCCAGTCCTAGGATCATAAGGTCTGGTAACATCCCACGGCGGGATCCATAAAGAGAAAACGCCAAGTAAAACCCTCGACAACTGGAAAATCAGGACAAGAAGCCCGGGCCCCACAAATGTTTAGATTAAACAATCTTCCAGGCACATAAATCTGTCTGATATAAAAAAACAGACCTCCCAGGGAACCCCCCCCCCCAGAATAACCTGCATAACAAGAGCAAGAAGCCCTTGCAAGTCCTGACCCAAAGGGAAGAGACCACCCCTTGCAGGAGCCCAACACTCCAAAGAGCCATTGCCATAAAAGGACACTAGAGCTAACAGTTGTCCAAGCAACATTAACGTGATAGAGCTTGAAAAGTGTGGCTAATCCCCCTAAGGGACACAAGGCACTGCTCATTTTATCAACCTCGAAAGAAAGAAAGGTTGAGTAGACCTCACCGGGGATTGAACTAGCAACCCTCCGTCATCTACAGTACAGAGTAGCAACAGAGCATTAGAATGCTGACCTAGCTGTCCAGCTAGCCACGAGCTCCAGACACAAGGGGAACAGTGAGGACAAGTCACCCGAACAAAGTAACATTAAGCCTCCACAACACCTCAGATTCGAAGTCAAAGGACAGTAAAACATGGGTTTGGATGTCACCTGGATGGCAATACCTGAACCATATGAGTGGAAAACCACTAGGACCTCTTCTATCCCAAGAAGGAGATGCAGAGCATTCCCAACACCGGGGAAGGACCCCTAATTGGAGCCCAAAAAGACCTCACTGTCTAATGTCCCAAAAAAGGGACAACCAACTCCTGAAGGGAATCCAAGTCCCCTGAAGGCGACCCATCCACAAGGAGAATGGACAATCCAAGAGGTCTCAGTGAAGAAGAGAACCACTAAAGGAACAAGGCCAAAATGACAATTTCCTAAAGCAACACTGCCCGACCGGCAGAAAAGAGGCGCTAAAGCCTCTTATTTTCCCACCATGTGGGAAGAATTACTCTAGGTTCCGAGGGTATCAGAAGCAACAGAGAGTGACGCAGCAAAATTCACTGACCCAGTCACCAGAGAGACAGCTATTTAGGACTGAAACAATCCTGAGAGCCGCACGGACCCTCAAGTCCACTTAATAATGCTTAGCTGAAACTTGTAAAACAAATAACAAGAAACATAAGCAACGTTAATAGCACTCGGCACCCCAAACTGACCAGCAAGGTATAATAGGCACCACGTGTCTGAATAAGCTGCGAGACTGAAGATCTGAACCCAAGCAGGACCAGCCTGCAACCAGGGTCATAACTGCCAAGCTGGCTAAATCCGCCCTCAGAGAGGGAGGAAGAAAAAACAGACAAACATGGGACTAACGTGTCCCGAACAACTTCCGTAGAAGCAAACAGCGAGTATCGATCCCAGAGAAAATTCCCCGCAGGAAACATAAGAAAAATAAAATTCATCCTAACCGGATAAAATAAAATAACAGGCAACCAGAGGGTTAACGCCTAAGAAGAACAGAAAGATCCCCAGGACCAGCCTAACGGAAACCCTGTTCTTCCAACAAAACTGGGAAGGATCTCGATAACAAGACTTAAAGGAGATTACTTCATCCCCCCATGTCTAACGAGATGAGACATTCGAAGGAGGAGACTGGTGAGTCCCACCGAGAAGGATAGGGTCCCCAAACAGCTCAAAAATGTGTGAGTAGAACACAAAAGGCGAGCCAGCCTGTAACGAAAGGCACAACACTCAGGAACAGTTACACCCACAGGGAACTGCACATACCCTCCTGTGGCCAAGAGACCTGGGGTAATCTGGGGTAGAGTTGTTAAAATGAGTCGGGATGGTTTCACAGAAAGACTCTTAATGCATTTCCGGACTCTAACTTTCATCCAAGCCCTCACTGAGGGACTGACAGGATTACTTAAAACTCCCGTCCCATGTCGAAGAGTACTACCCTCCATAAGAGACAAAAAAAACCTCTGACACTTCTCTGCCAACCTCCTGGGACGAAAGGCAAAGAATGACTGGGGGATGAGGGAAGTGGGAGGAGTATTTAAGCCTTTAGCTGGGGTGTCTTTGCCTTCTCTTGGTGGCCAGGTTCTTATTTCCCAAAAGTAATGAATGCAGCTGTGGACTCTTTCCATCTATGAAGAAAATAACACCAAAAAAATTGTGTTATTGCACTCTCCATAGCGCTGCCATTACGAGTTACTGAAAAACCTCCTTGTTCTCTGCGTTATGGTGCGTTAAGCTCCATACCGCACAAAAGCCAAGGCTGAGTTTATGTGCTCGTGCACGCCTTCCCCCATAGACATCAATGGAGAGAAAGTGTTAGAAAAAACTAAACATCTGCAATAGCAAAATGGAGATCGCCGTAACGCAACCCAATAGGATGAGAGCTTCTGAAATTCTATTGGCTGTTCAAATCAGCCAATAGGATTTCAGTAGCTGTCATCCTATTGGCTGTTTTGAACAACCAATAGGATTTAAGAAGCTCTCATCCTATTGGCTGATTTGAATTTGAAGAATCAAATCAGCCAATAGGAATGCAAGGTACGCCATTTTGAAACGGGTACCTTACATTCAACTTCAGTGTACGGCGGTGATCGTATGAAGAGGACGCTCCCCACAGGATGTCATCGCCCTCTAGGATAGCTCCGCGCCGCCAGGATGAATATAGAAGACGTCCCAGAGATGGATGAAGGTGTCGCCCCCTGGATGAAGGCTTCTCGCCGCCTGGATGAAGATGGATGTCCGGACTTCAGGAACCATGAGTAGATTTTATGGGGTTAGTGTTTTTTTTTTTTTTTAAATTAGGGATGGGCACTTGTAAAAGAGCTGAATGCCCTTTTAAGAGCAATGTCCATACAAATGCTCCTTTAGGGGCAATGGGTAGCTTAGGATTTTTTAGAGTTAGGTTTTTTATTTTGGGGGGTTTGTTGGATGAGGGGGTTTACTTTTATGAGAGGACTTAGTAATTTTTTAAGGTAAAAGAGCTGTTTAACTTAGGGCAATGCCCTACAAAAGGCAATTTTAAGGGCTTTTGGTAGTTTATTGTAGGTTAGGGGGTGTTTTTATTTTTTGGGGGGCTTTTTATTTTTATAGGGCTATTAGATTAGGTGTAATTGTTTTTTATTTTTGATAATTTCATTTTTTATTTTTCGTAATTAAGTGTTTATTATTTTTTGTAATGTTAGATTTTTTTAATTTTAAATTTAGGTTTTTAATTGGTAGTTTTTTTATTTTATTAGAATAGTTATGTTAGGTTAATTCATAGTTTAAACTTATTTTTTTTTTATTTCACAGGTAAGTTTTTATTTTTTTAAAGATAGTTATATTGTAATTTTGATTTAAAGTAAGGGTGTTAGGTTTAGGGGTTAATAGTTTAATTTAGTGTTTTGCAATGTGGGGGGCAGTGGTTTAGGGGTTAATAGGTTTAGTAGTTAAAATGTGGGGGCTGGAGGTTTAGGTGTTAATACTTTATTATAGTGTTGGCGATGTGGGGAGACAGCGGTTTAGGAGTTAATAGGTTTATTTAGGTGTTGGCGATAGGGGCGGCGTATTAGGGGTTAATAAGTTTTATTAGTGTCGGCGATGTCGGGGAGCGGGGGATTATGGGTTAATAGGTTTATTTAGTGTTGGTGATGTTGGGGCTGGCGGATTAGGGGTTAATAGGTTTATTTAATAGTTGCGATGTGGGTGGGTGGCAGATTAGGAGTTAATAGGTTTAATATAATATTTGTGATGCGGGAGGGTGGCAGTTTAAGGGTTAATAGGTAGTTTATGGGTGTTAGTGTACCTTGAAACATTTCAGTTATGAGTTTTGTGAAACATTTTTGTTACACAAAATGCATAACTACTGCTCTCGGGTAGCGGTATGGATCGTGTCGGTATAGGCTGTAACACAAGCATTTTAGCGGGACCGCACAACCTGTAATACAGGCGCTATGAAAATCCCACACTCAAACGTCATTTTTTGGAGTGCGGAATGGACGTTGCGTTACAGGCTAAAATGCTTGCGGTAAAGCTATACTGCCGCGACTCGTAATATGCGTTCCCGGCCAATCCACGCGCAATGGCCAATTTTTCAGCAGTATAGCTGTACCGCAAAACTCATAATCTAGTCAGCCGCTAGCAGGGGATGTCAATCAGCTCAATCGTATAGGATCGGGTGGATTACAGACCGCAGCCTCAGAGGCAGCAGACCAGTTATGGAACAGATAAATGGGCCTCAGTGTCTTAAAAAAAAACAGGAAAAATGGGAGGTAGTTTAGGCACATTGTATATATTATTTGTTAACACCTTTTAATGCTACTGTGAGATTTTCTTTAAAGGGACAGTAAGCCATAAAAATAATGTTATATAATTCTGCACATAGTGCAGAATTATATAACATTATTTAAGTGCTATAGTTCTAAAACCCTTTTTTCTCTTTTAATATGTAAAAATTACGGTGCTTTTACAGACCCGCTCTCTGCTCTCTGCTGAGCGGGTCTGTAATATTTAGTCAGCGCATCGGGCCAGCTGTATAGTCACAGCCCGGCCCGACCGCGCCATAGCACTAAGTGCAGCTCGCTCCTGTCACAGGAGCGAGCTGCACTTAGTCTTATGGCGCGGTCGGGCCGGGCTGTGACTATACAGCTGGCCCGATGCGCTGACTAAATATTACAGACCCGCTCAGCAGAGAGCAGAGAGCGGGTCTGTAAAAGCGCCGTAATTTTTACATATTAAAAGAGAAAAAAGGGTTTTAGAACTATAGCACTTAAATAATGTTAAATAATTCTGCACTATGTGCAGAATTATATAACATTATTTTTAAGGTTTACTGTCCCTTTAACCTCATCTGCCAGAGTGGGCTGCTACAATGAGATTCAGCTGTATTTGGGAGGCACTGGTTAAAGAGGCGATTTATTTTCACCCATATCAAAGATTTGTTGTGAAATATTGTAAAATGCAGCAATAAGAAGTTTACATCTAAACTCTGTATTTTCCTTTTGTTTCAGGAAGACAATCAGATGAACCAGTGCTCACAGTGCGGGGGCTCAGGATGTGCTCCATGTTCTTTATGCCATGGGAGCAAATTTTCCATGTTAGCAAATCGATTTAAAGAATCGTATCGCGCCTTGCGCTGTCCTGCCTGCAATGAAAAAGGCTTACAGCCTTGTCAGACATGTTCTCATTAAAAATCAACATGATTTATATATTCAAAGTCTTTCTTTCCAATAAAACAACAACAGTACAATTTGCATATGATCAGTATTTTAATTTTTTTTTGGTGTCAGTAAATGGATGCTTAAAATCACCATATGTCTGTAATTGTAATACAAAAATGTGCTACTTGAACAATTGAAAATCATCTTAAAATGTTGATTATCATTTTAATGCTATAATCTCCAATTCCCTAATCTAAACATTTGTATTCAGTAATAGAAAATGAATATTTTAGAAAAGCACAATTGCACTTCACATTTTCAACAATGGTTTATCTATAGCTAAGCTGCCAACTTCAGGAATCACTGCAAAAACGTAGTTTAGTGCAATAGAGGAAAATGGATTTTCAGTTTAAAGTTTAACCAAGGGGATGTAGATAGATAGATATAGTTCATTTTATTTCCTCATATGTCTGTTTAGTGGGTTTGCTGATTAACTTCTGCAATGCTGCAAACAGTCACACTGTAGAGTGTATACATATGTAATTGTAATATATGTACAATGACTTTCCATAATTAATATCATCAATTAAAAATCGATGAATTGTATATAGATCAGAAGTCTTTCGGCTAGATTTAGAGTTTGGCGTTAGCCGTCAAAAGCAGGGTTAAAGGGTCCTAACGCTGCTTTTGACCGCCCGCTGGTATTTAGAGTCAGGCAGGAAAGGGTCTAACGCTCACTTTCTTGACGCGACTCGAGGCTACCGCAGATCCCCTTACGTCAATTACGTATCCTATCTTTTCTATGGGATTTGCCTAACGCTGGTATTTAGAGTCTTGGAAGAAGTGAGCGGTAGACCCTCTACCGACAAGACTCCAGCCGCAAAAAAAGTCAGTAGTTAAGAGCTTTGTGGGCTAACGCCGGAATATAAAGCTCTTAACTACTGTGCTACAAAGTACACTAACATCCATAAACTACCTATGTACCCCTAAACCGAGGCCCCGCCACATCGCAAACCCTCTAATAATTTTTTTTTACCCCTAATCTGCCGACCGGACACCGCCGCCACCTACATTATAGCTATGAACCACTAATCTGCTGCCTCTAACATCGCCGACACCTATATTATATTTATTAACCCCTAATCTGCCCCCCCAACGTCGCCGCTACCTAACTACAATTATTAACCCCTAATCTGCCGACCAGACCTCGCCGCCACTATAATAAATGTATTACCCCATAACCGCTGCACTCCCGCCTCGCAAACACTATAATAAATTGTATTAACCCCTAATCTGCCCTCCCTAACATCGCCACCACCTACCTACAATTATTAACCCCTAATCTCCCGCCCGCAACATCGCTGCTACTATAATAAATGTATTAACCCCTAAACCTAACCCTAACACCCCCCTAACATAAATATAATTTAAATAAAACGAAATGATATTCCTATAATTAAATAAATTAATCCTATTTAAAAATAAATACTTACCTATAAAATAAACCATAAGATAGCTACAATATAACTAATAGTTACATTGTAGCTATTTTAGGATTTATATTTATTTTACAGGCAACTTTGTATTTATTTAGTAGTGTTTGCGAGGCGGGAGTGCGGCGGTTTAGGGGTTAATACATTTATTATAGTGGCGGCGAGGTCCGGTCGGCAGATTAGGGGTTAATAATTGTAGTTAGGAAGCGGCGACGTTGGGGGGGGCAGATTAGGGGTTAATAAATATAATATAGGTGTCGGCGGTGTTAGGGGCAGCAGATTAGGGGTTCATAGCTATAATGTAGGTTGCGGCGGTGTCCGGAGCGGCAGATTAGGGGTTAATAGTATAATGCAGGTGTCAGCGATAGCGGGGGCGGCAGATTAGGGGTTAATAAGTGTAAGTTTAGGGGTGTTTAGACTCGGGGTTCATGTTAGGGTGTTAGGTGCAGACTTAGAGAGTGTTTCCCCATAGGAAACAATGGGGCTGCATTAGGAGCTGAACGCTGCTTTTTTGCAGGTGTTAGTTTTTTTTCAGCCAGCTCAGCCCCATTGTTTCCTATGGGGATATCGTGCACGAGCACGTTTTTCCAGCTTACCGCTACCGTAGGCAACGCTGGTATTGAGGGTTGAAGTGGAGCTAAATTATGCTCAACGCTCCCTTTTCTAGGCCTAACGCAGCCACTCAGACAACTCTAAATACCAGCGTTGTCTTAAGGGTGCGCTGGAAAAAAAAGCAGCGTTAGCTACGCGGGTCTTTACCGACAAAACTCTAAATCTAGGCGTTAATTTGTTAAACATGCAGCATGCAAACCTAGGTCCAAGCAACCAAATATTTTATAGGCACAACTAAGGCCCATCTATTTTGCCAATAATTGTGAGCCTAATTATATTGCTTATGCGTATTTGATAAATGTCAATGGAAAGCACTGGAAAACAAATGTTAACCACTATTTACTGGGAAGGAGTATGCTTATTTGTGAGAGTAATGCTAACTGCCACAGGATACCTGGCATAGCTTCAGTCGATGAAAATATTTAAATAAAACAACTCAACATACTATAATAAAGCCATAATTTCCATACACTTGTCAGCAGCCATAAGGTTCTATTAAACAGATTAAAGTAATACATCACTAGGTCGTTATATGCACAAGCTCCCGAATAGAGACCACCTAACCAAATCTCAAATACTATGTAATTAAACCATAGGATTCTTTCAGTCCACTGTCTCACCTGGTAAATGATCGGACTATGTGGACCAAAGCTCTCTGACTCAACCTCCCTCTGATAACATGGTTCGGCTGCTCCAAGAAGACCCTGTGTGCGTAAAGCCAGAAACACCAGAAATCTGGATCAAATGTCCAAATGCTGAAGGAAAGTGATGCACAATCAAAAGCAATAGCAACTTCACAGCATTGGTGAAAAAAGTCCATGTTTATTGTCCACATTTTAAAAGAAATAAAGGAAATTGACTTCAAATCTCTAAATATGCATCAACTCAATGGGGGGTCCAAATATGTTTTGGCAGAATTTTTTTTTTTATTTTTACCAATGCTCTGAATCATCTTTATTGTTTTGGTTTATGCATATTTGAGGCATTCTTAGTTACTGTAGTTGTCTCTACCATATGTGATCTAAGGGTATTAAAATGTATAAACAACCTTTCACCAAAGATGTCATAGCATTCCTTTTTTTCTGACAAATGCTTCTTTTCTGAACATTTTTAAATACATTTAAAAGACCTACAAATGAATAGTGTATAAACCAAACAACTTTTGCAACACATTATGAAAAACAATGTCTCTCTGCAAACAATTTCATTTATCCATTTAGGAAAGTCAACTTAACTATCTAATATCATCTTCAAAAATACATATCTGCCATTGAAACTGTATTAAACAAAACAAGTACCAGCAATCATTCTTGAGACAAACCAGTAGTCTGTTCTTCATATGATAATACTTAATTACAACAATTGTCTTTATTACAGTATTCTACCCATTCAACTACTGTATAGTTACAAATTATGGGCTAGATTACAAGTGCACAAACATATTAGCAATTACATTACACATCTAAAATGACTTTTTATTGCTCGAGTGATAGTCTAGTATGCACTAATATCTGTATGTCGCATAATGTAGCTGTGCTAAATCCCTAACATAATAGACTTATTTAGGGATGAGTAGTAACATCACTGTTGGATATCACTCAATTACTAAGCTAATGAAGTGCAAAAACTCCCTTTTAAGTGGTGCAGTTCTTCATTTACTTCTGGGCTATACTATTTAAATGAAACTTAAGCATAAAAAACTTCACACATACATACACTATTTAGGAAAATGTATGTTGACACCCCTACTAATTAATGAGTTCAGGTGCTTTTGCTCATCGTTAAGAGGTGCATACAATCCAGCACATAGCCAGCCATGAAATTTCCATAAACAAACATTGACAGTACAATAGATTGTACTGAAAAGTTCAGTACTTTTAAATGTGGCACTGTCATAGTATGCCACCTTTGCCATAAGTCAGTTTGTGAAATTTCTGCCCTATTATATCTGCCCTGCTCAACTGTAATTGTTATTATTGTGAAGTGGGAGCATTCAGGAGCAACAACACCCCATCCACAAAGTGGTAGATCACACAAACTCACAGAGCAGGGCTACAAAATCGCCTCTGGAAGCAACATGAGTACATGAACTGTGCATTGGGAGTTTCATTAAACGGATTTCCATGGCCAGGCAGCTGTGCACAAGCCTCACATCAACATGTGCAATGTCAAGAATCAGCTTAAGTAGTGTAAATCACGCCGCCACTGGAATCTGGAGCAGTGAAATCATGTTCTCTGGAGCGATTAATCATAATTCACTATCTGGCAGTCTGATGTAAGAATCAGGGTGGGTTGGATGCCAGGAGAATGCTACCTACCGGAATGCATAATACCTACTGTAAAGTTTGCTGGTGAAGGAATAATGGTCTGGAGCTGTTCTTTAGGATTGGGCTAGGCCTCTTTCAGTGAATGATCACCTTAATGCTACAGGATACAAATACATTTAAAACAAATGGGTGCTTCCAACTTTGTGGCAACAGTTTGGGAAAGGCCCTTTCCTATTCCGGCAAGACTATGCCCCTGTACACAAAGCAAGGTCTTTGAAGATATGCTTTGATGAGTTTGGTGTGGAGGAACTCAAGTGGCCTACATAGAGCCCTGACCTCAACATAGTAAATGAGATTGAAAGAAGACAGAATCTGTCAAGTTAATCCTATTGTATTTATATTAAAGAAGCTCCAATTCAGCTTAAATTATTTCCATTAAAAAGGTGAACTATTTAACACAAGCAATCATATCTCTCAATTCTGTATCTAAGCCATTTTATCTCTATCTAAAGTATTGGCCTTATTAGGCAATGAGTTCCACAATTTGATTACTCTTACAGTCAAAAAACTTTGCTGGAAACTAAACATCTCCAGTATTGATCCTTGGAGGACTCTACTAATTACCTTTGTCCAATCTGAGTATGATGAACATTTTTAGCTATTCCGAGTCCCTTAAAGGGATACTAAACCCAATTTTTTTCTTTCATGATTCAGATAGAGGGGTCAATTTATCAATGTCTGTCCGACATGATACGCTGTAGCGTATCATGTCCAACAGACATAGCTAAATGCCGTCAACATACATTTTCGGCATTTAACATTACACAAGCAGTTCACCAGAACTGCTTGTGCAATGCTGCCCCTGCAGATTCGCAGCCAATCAGCCGCTAGCAGGGGATGTCAATCAGCTCAATCGTATAGGATCGGGTGGATTACAGACCGCAGCCTCAGAGGCAGCAGACCAGTTATGGAGCAGACCGCTGCTTCATAACAGCTGTTGAAGACTCACACGGAAACAGGGGCATCAAGCTCCATTCGGAGCTTGATAATACGGACCCAGAGCATGCAATTTTAAGCAACGCTATAATTTACTCCTATTATCATTTTTTCTTCGTTCTCTTGCTATCTTTATTTAACCCCTTAATGACAACTGACGTACCAGGTACGTCATGCATTAACAAGTAGTTAATGACAATGGACGTACCTGGTACGTCAGTTGTCTAGGAGAGTGCTGGAAGCGATCGCAATAGCTTCCAGCAGCTCTCAGGGTATTGCAGTGATGCCTCCATATGGAGGCATCCTGCAATACCTTTTTAGAAGACTCCGATGCAGAGAGGGCCACTCTGTGGCCCTCTCTGCACCGGTAGTTCGTTGGTGGGTGGGAGCGCAACAGGGAGGTGGGTGGGCGGCCCATCTCTACCCGGCATCCGGTTCCTAGAAGTGCAATGTGCACGCCGGGTGCCGGGAGCGCACGGGGGCGCGCGTGCGCGCGCATTAGCTGGCCACTGACACCAATGAGGGAAGAGGGGGGGGGAAATATATATTTTTTAAAATCATATAAAAGGATCTGGGAGGGGGAGGGGGGTAGGGGTATTGTGGGGGGCTGCTACACTACAGAAAACCCCCCAAAAAAGAAAAAAATACTTATATGTTTTTGTGCAAATTGGGTACTGGCAGACAGCTGCCAGTACCCAATATGGCCGCAATTAGATAGGGGAGAGGGTTAGAGAGCTGGGGGGGGGGGATCATGGAGGTTGGGGCTAAGGCAGGAGTCCATCACAGCTAAAATATTTTTTTTTTTTTATAAAAATAAAAAAAACTCCTTTTATTTAGTACTGGCAGACTTTCTGCCAGTACTTAAGATGGCGGGGACATTTGTGGGGTGGGGGAGGGAAGAGAGCTGTTTGGGAGGGATCAGGGGGTGGGATGTGTCAGGTGGGAGGCTGATCTCTACCCTAAAGCTAAAATTAACCCTGCAAGCTCCCTACAACCTACCTAATTAACCCCTTCACTGCTGGGCATAATTTACGTGTGGTGCGCAGCAGCATTTAGCGGCCTTCTAATTACAAAAAAGCAATGCCAAAGCCATATAAGTCTGCTATTTCTGAACAAAGGGGATCCCAAAGAAGCTTTTACAACAATTTGTGCCATAATAGATGAATAATGAAAAATGTAAAGTTTTTTTTTTATTTGCTCGCATTTGGCGGTGAAATGGTGGAATAAAATATACCAAAATGTGCCTAGATCAATACTTTGGGTTGTCTTCTAACAAAAAATATATACATGTCAAGGGATATTCAGGTATTCCTGACAGCTATCAGGGTTCCAATGTAACTAGCGCTAATTTTGAAAAAAAGTGGTTTGGAAATAGCGAAGTGCTACTTGTATTTATGGCCCTATAACTTGCAAAAAAAGCTAAGAACATGTAAACATTGGGTATTTCTAAACTCAGGACAAAATTTAGAAACTATTTAGCATGGGTGTTTTTTGGTGATTGTAGATGTGTAACAGATTTTGGGGGTCAAAGTTAGAAAAAGTGTGTTTTTTTCCATTTTTTCCTCATATTTTATTATTTTTTTTTAGTAAATTATAATATATGATGAAAATAATGGTATCTTTAGAAAGTCCATTTAATGGCGAGAAAAACAGTATATAATATGTGTGGGTACAGTAAATGAGTAAGAGGAAAATTACAGCTAAACACAAACACTGCAGAAATGTAAAAATAGCCATTGTCATTAAGGGTAAGAAAATTGAAAAATGGTCCGGTCATTAAGGGGTTAAAAAGCAGGAATTTAAAGCTTAGGAGCCAGTCCATTTTAGGTTCAGCATTCTGGATAGCGCTTGCATATTGGTGACTACATTTAGCCAACCAATAAGCAAGCTTAACCCAGGTTCTAAACCAAAAATGGGCCAGCTCCTAAACTTTACATTCCTGTTTTTATTTTTTAATTAATAAGTTTTTATTGGAGTACCAAAATACAAAAGAAAGATATCACAAACTGTTATAAGACACATTAGGTACATCAATCCACTTTACATAGTATATTGGATACTGACAATGCGAATGTCTTACAAGGATGAAAGGAAGGGGGACAAGGTAAAAGGATGGTACTCTAGTTTTTTATTTTATTTTCGATTATTGGTGTGGAACCATGTGGAATGTCCTGGTGCATAGTCTCTGAGCATAGTCCATTTTCACTGTGCCAGGTTCAGGGTGGATTAGGGACAGTGGTAGTGTATCACAGTGATATAACAATATATTACAGACATATTTGTTGGTTGGTGGGAGGATAATTATTTGTATACTGGGTTCAATCTGTTTGCCCATCAGATTTTTAAATACATCAGATTTATAGACGATCTTGTATTTATTGTAGAGGCCCCATTTGATTTCACGGCTTTCCTTAACTATTTGAACACCAATGACCTAAATCTGAGATTTACTGGGGGTCTTCAGGAACAGACTACTTGTCCTTACACTAACAGAAGATGTGAAACTTGGTAGAATAATCACTGATACTTACCGTAAACCCACTGTTGGCAATACTATTTTGCATGCAAGATCATGCCACCCACTATACCTAGGGGCCAATTTGTATGTATGAGAAAGAACACAAACTCTGATTACTTTTTTTTTGTGCATCAGTCTATATCACTAACTAATAGATTGAAACAAAGGTCGTACAATGAGAAAGCCCTCAAAGAGTCCCTTAGGAGTGTTGAAAACAAGTCTCAGATGGATCTTATATGTAACCCAAAGAAAAGGCAAGAATTCACACAGGACACAGTGGTATTCTCAACTGAGTACTCTAATCAGTTTAAAAGAATTTGTAACATCCTTAGGAAGACCCTATATATTTTGAGGGATTATGAATTTTTGACAAATATTATTGAGTCTTGCAAGTTTATTTCTAAAAAACCTCCCACCTTGGCAACCAGACTAGGCCCTAGTATGAGATGTAGTAAGAGTACCAATAGAAGTAACTGGATGAGGAGAAAGGGTACATTCAGATATGGTACCAGGTCCTGTTTGATCTAATGTTGTCAAACAAGATCACTTTTTTGCTAGCTCTGTGACACATGAGAACTTCAATGTTGAATTCTATGCAAATTGCAGTACAGAGTTTGTGGTATACCTTTTGGAGTGTACCCTTTTCTCGCAATATGTAGGTCAGAAAACCAGGGAACTTAGATCAAGGGTGAGGCAGCATATTAGGGACTCTAAAAAATATAACAAGGACTTAGCAGTAGCTAGGCATCTGAATCTTATACACATGACAAATGCATTTCCAATGACTCTTAGTGTTATAGACAAAGTTGTTTCTCCACCAAGAGGTGGCAAGAAGTACAAATTATTACAGAGACGTGAACTCTTTTGGATTTATCAATTAAAAACTGTGACCCCCTCTTGGTCTAAACCGTGAGTGGGATATGAGTCTGTATGTGGATTCAACCTTGTTGCACCCAACATTTGTGATAAGCTATGTTTTCTATAATACACACGCTGACATTTGGATGACATATAGTTATCCGATGCATAAGATACACTAGTTAACATATCATCTGATTCACTTAAAGGGTTTACTATAAAACTTGTGTTATAACATGAATCATGCATTCTTCCAATATGCATTATAGACACTAAGTTGAATGAATTTTTATATATAAAATCTGTATAATAGGTATATTGAATGACTTAGGCTAATTCTGTAAACTCATAGAAAAATACAAGGGTTAGTTTGCTCACTCTTAAAACTAATATACTGTATATGTATACTGTATGTAGCAGGTGCAGCCTAGAAAAATTAATTCTAAAACCCGAAAAAAGAAGTAAATAATATACATATACTAGGGATCCCATAGTCAAAATAATCAACTATACAATGACGGCTAGCTGTACAATGGTGCACCACAGAGCAGACTCATTGTGAATTAGATCCAAGATAATGTGATGATATGTGATGAACAAAAGCTTCAGCCTGTATCCATAATGCTGTAGAAAGATTTATGTATTTGTCAGAATCACAACTGCTCTCCTGCAGCATGCAAATTTATAAATAGTAGTATCACTTTAAATTTTAAAAATACAAAATTCAGCATGGAGTAAGAAATAATAAGTTTTGTAGCTCATAATAGAATGACTCTCCTAGAATATACATACATATATATATATATATATATATATATATATATATATATATATATATATATATATATATATTGGGAAAGAGGGATCGTATGAAGAACATGAAACAATAGTATAATGTTTTATATACACTGTTGCAAGTTATGAGCAATTGATATAAACGTCATTTCACCGCCTAGAACTAACAATGTATGGACATAGTAAAAGGTAAAAGTTATGCAGTTAAGCCTGATATCAGATGGTATGGTTATCAGTATGCATACAATAAGGAAAGAAAATAATGTCCTTTAAAAGAACGGAATAAGTGCTTACTGTTAAACAACAGATTATTTGGTTGTATACAGAGGTAGTCTGATTAAGGCAGATGACGTCACCGCACAGCAGAGGATAAATAACAAAGTAGCGGACAGGTCTGAGAACAAAAGTCTCTTTGGATAATTAACCACCGGGTCAAAGCGAAGAGGTTGTAGATAATAACTATAACTCTAGAGCAAAGTATTACTTAAGTAGAGAGTAAGTAATAAACACACTTTAGTACTGCAGCTTGATATTGTTAACCGGATATCACTCAAAATACCAAGCAATGATTGGAGAGATAGATCCGCCTTTTATACTGATGCATGGTTGTGAGTGTGAGATTGTTAAAGATACAGGTTCAAATGTGCAGGATAGCAACAAGTTGTAGCAAAAAAAGATTCTTAAAGGTACATACACATGAAAACATAAGAAGTACGCAGATGTACCTTACAGATAAAGCATTGTAGCTATATAGCATGGTCACTGTTAGATTCAAACAAATTTGTGCACAAAACAGCTGTAGATAACAGGCATCAACCCAAAATTTGCACTCTAGCGGAACAGAGAGGAGCCCTTAAACTACGCATCAACAGGTCAAATAAAAGAGTGCACTTAGCGCCTACTGCGTGGATTACCCTTAGCTCTAATAAAATGACCCCTAGTGGTCAAGTTAAAAATGGAGAGTCAGAAAAATATATCAGAGCGCCAACTAGTGAAGGCAGGGTCCAAATGAAACCATATATAAGGCTCGTGAGGGATTCAAGGATGCACTGGTAGCCGGTGAATTTTGCAGAAAGTTTATTGAAGAAAACATTAAAAGTTCATCAATGAACCAAATTCATTCCCTAGACAAGTGAGAGGTGCTTGTTCCACCCCTAGGACTGCTTGCTGACGCGTTTCGGCTCCAAAGGCCGTAATCGTAGCTGCAGTCACTTGCTCTAATGATCCTTAAATATCAGTTAAAGCCAGCTAATAGGTTAAAACGGTTACACCCTTCTTTTACCTGGGGCGGAACAAAGTACACCTGTTAAAGTCTAAATTCTATATTGCATACATGGACACAGTGTAAATATTATACTAAGATAGACCACATAACAACTAAAGACTGTAAAAACTCACTAGATATTGCTAAGAATTACCCTTTTACCTACATTAACAGTATGAATTTTCAAAATTATGTACATACTAAGTACAACAATGATTGCAACATCTCGATATATTTAAATACATTGCAAAGTTGATACATATATACAAAAATGCGAAAATGCGAAAATACAAATACACAAAAGGATAGGAGAGACTAAATTAAATTCTTTCTCTTGTTATAACCTAAATTTGATCAATTCCCAATTAATGTGAAAACATATATAGAGGATTTAATCTAATCTAAAGGTTTACAGTGATAGAGGAAAAAGGTTATCAACCATATTGTGAATTCATGGGACTATCAATTTCACTATAATCTCAAAGAATACACTAAGGTAAAAAAAAATACTCACAAAATTCCCAGAAAGCACACAAATTGAAAAAAGGATTTTTTCAATGTCAAATAGACAAAAATAATATTAACGGTAACCTTCAGGATACTGGATACACAGGGCCAAAAGGTTTTTACTCCCAAAAATTAATTAGATCAAACTCTGAATTTAATCCGTAAGAAACCCTTGTTTTTAGTCTGTGTATCCAGTATGCCTCCCTTTTGGACAATAATTTGTCCCTATCTCCTCCTCTTGATTTACATCTTACTAGCTCAACTAAGGTCCATTTCAGTGACTGGGGACTACTATTGTCTCTCTTTGAAATGCTGCACTAGCGGTGTAGTTAATTTGCCTGCTTTTATGTTAGTTAGATGTTCCCTTATCCTTTCCCTTGTTTCTCTTGTTGTGAGTCCTGTGTACTGAATTTCACATTCAGTACAAGTCAGGAGATAAACAGCATAAGAAGTTCTGCAATTTAAACAAGAAAGATGTTCAAATTGCTCTCCTGTTGCTGTACTAGAAAAGCCATTACCTTGTTGTAAGTACATACACGCTGTGCACTGTGTGTAACTACATCTGTATGTGCCCTTAAATCTTAGCCATGATGAGGTTTGAGTTTGTGTATCTGGCCTCAGCTGAGTGGGTGCCAATATATTACCTATGCTTTTCCCTTTTCTGAAGGCGTATCTGCAGCCTTTAGGTATAACATCAACTAGGCCATCATCCGCCTTAAGCATTGGAAAATGTTTCCTTAATATATTGCAGATGTTGTGATATTGTTGGCTATACTGGGTTATAAATGTCACACCTTCAAATCTCGTGTCAGTTTTCTTTTTTGCCTTTAATAGATCCTTCCTATCTATCCCTGCAATTCTCTCTCTGGACGCTGTAATCTCCTTCTGTTTGTAACCCCTCGTGAGAAATCTCCTCTCCAAATCCAGAGCCTGTCTTTCAAATTCTGTATTTAAAGTACAGTTCCTTTTTAGCCTTATGAACTGCCCATTAAGGACAGACCTAAATACCCTTTTGGGATGGCTGCTCAAAGAGAGACACAATAGTAGTCCCCAGTCACTGAAATGGACCTTAGTTGAGCTAGTAAGATGTAAATCAAGAGGAGGAGATAGGGACTAATTGTTGTCCAAAAGGGAGGCATACTGGATACACAGACTAAAAACAAGGGTTCCTTACGGATTAAATTCAGAGTTTGATCTAATTAATTTTTGGGAGTAAAAGCCTTTTGGCCCTGTGTATCCAGTATCCTGAAGGTTACCGTTAATATTATTTTTGTCTATTTGACATTGAAAAAATCCTTTTTTCAATTTGTGTGCTTTCTGGGAATTTTGTGACTATTTTTTTTACCTTAGTGTATTCTTTGAGATTATAGTGAAATTGATAGTCCCATGAATTCACAATATGGTTGATAACCTTTTTCCTCTATCACTGTAAACCTTTAGATTAGATTAAATCCCTATATATGTTTTCACATTAATTGGGAATTGATCAAATTTAGGTTATAACAAGAGAAAGAATTTAATTTAGTCTCTCCTATCCTTTTGTGTATTTGTATTTTCGCATTTTTGTATATATGTATCAACTTTGCAATGTATTTAAATATATCGAGATGTTGCAATCATTGTTGTACTTAGTATGTACATAATTTTGAAAATTCATACTGTTAATGTAGGTAAAAGGGTAATTCTTAGCAATATCTAGTGAGTTTTTACAGTCTTTAGTTGTTATGTGGTCTATGTTAGTATAATATTTACAATGTGTCCATGTATGCAATATAGAATTTAGACTTTAACAGGTGTACTTTGTTCGGCCCCAGGTAAAAGAAGGGTGTAACCGTTTTAACCTATTAGCTGGCTTTAACTGATATTTAAGGATCATTAGAGCAAGTGACTGCAGCTACGATTACGGCCTTTGGAGCCGAAACGCGTCAGCAAACAGTCCTTGGGGTGGAACAAGCACCTCTCACTTGTCTAGGGAATGAATTTTGTTCATTGATGAACTTTTAATGTTTTCTTCAATAAACTTTCTGCAAAATTCACCGGCTACCAGTGCATCCTTGAATCCCTCACTTGCTACATGTTAATTGAAACGAAGGATTTGCATGGAGTTACAGGTGATTATTCCTGCAAGCATAGTCCACTCACCTCTCGCGAGAATTGGAGTACCAGGGAGAGACAGTGACGTCAGACGCCGAGAACCCTCAAGGCTGGAAGACGGAGCAAAGCTTAGCGGAGCAGTTTTTTCTGCAGTCCGCATAGAGGATCACATCAGCGGAATAAGGTACCATGGTGTTGGTGAGCTCTGAAGCCTGTAAGAGGTAAGGCCATATCTCTGGAGTACGGTTACACTGACGTTTGTGCCCTGAAATGGAGGTGAGTGGTGAAGAAGCGGACTTGGTCAGCTTACTCACGCTAGAAACACTAGTGTTTATACAAAGTGAAGATTTTTTATGCTTACAGTTCCTTTTGGGAGTCAATTGGTGCCGATATCCTTTGTACATTTACATATATAAGGCTCCATACACTGTTTAAGGATACAGTTTATTTTCTTCAAATACAAACAGTGGATAAAAAAATTTCAGACAAAGTGGTATTACAAGCAAAAATACAAATACTCATGGATCCATGAATTTACAATAAATATAAAATAATCAAACATAAAAATCCTGGACAAATTGAGTAGTTACACAATGTGTGAATAATGGATAGTATCACAAATATAAAAAATAGCACAAAATGGAAATATCTAAAAATATATAAAAGGTTGCAAACACTCTGGTAGTCCTATAAAGTTGTCTGATGGAAACCTTCTAGCTGGCTGCAGCCTATTAGGTGATTTAGCAAAGAAGTTGGTCCTGAAATATTACGTACTTTAATCTTGAGCCTACAAATGTGTAATCTATAGTAATAGGCAATAGATAGGAATGCAACGGTATAAAAACCAGAAATAAATCTCCACTGAGGATGGGGGGAGATATGCCTAGTGCATATAGATGGTGTAAGTAGTGTGAAAGAATGTGACCTAAAAGGTACCTTTGTGAAAAAGACAACCTAAGTTGGAGAATTCCCTGCTAAATTTAGGGACTAGTGACAGTGATTAGTAACTGCGCAAACTAAATAAAACCATGAAAAAGGTTTTGGGAATGTGCAAAAATGATCTCAAATTGTGACAATTGTGTGCTCTAATCGCATAGTCTAGGGAAAAAACAGAATATCAGTACAGTGTTGAAACAAAACATCAATGGTGCCACAAAAATGGTGAAAAAACAATATTGAAAAACAACAGTGTGGTCACAGAAAATTGTATGTCACAAAAAATATATATATGAATGGTGCGAGGTTTTAAAAATTAATAATAATTAGTACAGTCCTTCCTAGCAAAAATCATACATAGTGAGGTTCACAATTTGCAGAAAAAAAGGTCAAAAAAATAGTAAAACCAAATCCATAGTCAAAGTGAATGTAATCCAAACAAGTGTGAGCAATCTCACAGTGGATTGTTTATGTCAAATTGTGATTCAAATGTTATGTGTAGTAGTTTCTCCCAGTGTTATGTGTAGTAGTTTCTCTAAACGATAAACCAAACGATAAACCAAATTCAGCGTTGCTGCAGGGGTTATTCCTTCTGCCAAAAATAAATAAATATAGTGTAGATTGTTTACAATAAGCTAAATATCAGAATATCACTCACCAGTCGACGCGTTTCGGTCATACACTGACCTTTATCAAGACCCCTACTCCAATATAGAACCAGTCTTGATAAAGGACAGTGTATGACCGAAACGCGTCGACTGGTGAGTGATATTCTGATATTTAGCTTATTGTAAACAATCTACACTATATTTATTTCTTTTTGGCAGAAGGAATAACCCCTGCAGCAACGCTGAATTTGGCTTATCGTTTGGTTTATTAAAGGTACCTTTTAGGTCACATTCTTTCACACTACTTACACCATCTATATGCACTAGGCATATCTCCCCCCATCCTCAGTGGAGATTTATTTCTGGTTTTTATACCGTTGCATTCCTATCTATTGCCTATTACTATAGATTAAACATTTGTAGGCTGTACGTAATATTTCAGGACCAACTTCTTTGCTAAATCACCTAATAGGCTGCAGCCAGCTAGAAGGTTTCCATCAGACAACTTTATAGGACTACCAGAGTGTTTGCAACATTTTATATATTTTTAGATATTTCCATTTTGTGCTATTTTTTATATTTGTGATACTATCCATTGTTCACACATTGTGTAACTACACAATTTGTCCAGGATCTTTATGTTTGATTATTTTATATTTATTGTAAATTCATGGATCCATGAGTATTTGTACTTTTGCTTGTAATACCACTTTGTCTGAATTTTTTTTATCCACTGTTTGTATTTGAAGAAAATAAACTGTATCCTTAAACAGTGTGTGGAGCCTTATATATGGTTTCATTTGGACCCTGCCTTCACTAGTTGGCGCTCTGATATATTTTTCTAATTCTACGTATCAACAGGTATGACCGCCGTTGAAGCATCCCCCAATACCACCGGTCAATTACCGTGTACCTGTGTCCCTTAAATGAAGGCTCCTCCCAAATTTGTAACCGCCTTTAGTGTGATGCCTCAATGGGTGATCCTGTTCATGGGGGGAGCTCATGTAGCCCCCATGGCTGTTCCATGTTTTTGTTTGAAATATTTTCCATCAAACATGAAAATGTTGTTTTCTAGTATGAATTTCAACAGATAAATCACAAATTGTGTGTGTTTTTATATCCCAAACCTCTTGTATTTAAGAAATGTTCAAATGCCTTTATTCCTACAGAGTAAGTCATGGAAGAATAAAGGGATTCCACGTCCAGGGAGACCAAAATGGTCTTATGCGTGATGCTGATCCCATCTAGTTTTTTAATAACATCTGTCGATTCCTGTACAAAAGTTCTTAGCTCAGTTACAAAGGGCTGCAAAAAATAGTCCACATATTTATTGATTCCTTCATCGGGTCCCCCTATCCCTGATATTATTGAACACCCTGGTTTTTTTTTATGGATTTGTGCAGTTTGGGATCCAATAAAACACTGGAATTTTTGGTTTTTGATTATATAGAAAACTGCAATCTTGCACATTAATCAGTTTTTCTCTGCGTGCTGCATTTAACAAGAATAACAACTCATGAGATTTCAAAAAATCATCATGGGTTGATTTAATGAATTGGTTAGTGTCTAGTAGTTGTGGCATTGCTTCACTAGTATAGTAGTCTTGATTTAGAATGACTACATTCCCACCCTTGTCGGACGGTTTTATGACCAATTCTTTATGATTTATTAATTCATATAAAGCCTGTTGTTCTTTTTTGGTGAGATTATCATGAACTATTCCTGTGGTTTGTATCTGTGCCAACTTATGTGAAACATTCTGCACAAACATAGAAATATTTGGGATAGATGAAAAAGAGGGCATGCATGCCGATTTTTTTCTTTAGATCCGTTTTATGGAGTATGTCTTATTTATTGTATCACAAAACTGCACAAATCCATCAAAAGTCCTCCAGGGCGCCAATAATTTCAGGGATAGGGGACCCACTGAAGGAATCAGTAAATATGTGGACTATTTTTTGCAGCGCTTTGTAACTGAGCTAAGAACTTTTGTACAGGAATCGACAGATGTTATTAAAAAACTAGATGGGATCAGCATCACGCATAAGACCATTTTGGTCTCCCTGGACGTGGAATCCCTTTATTCTTCCATATCTGAATCTGTAGGAATAAAGGCATGTGAAAATTTCTTAAATACAAGAGGTTTGGGATATAAAAAAACACACACAATTTGTGACTCATCTGTTGAAATTCATACTAGAAAACAACATTTTCATGTTTGACAATGACATGGAACAGCCATGGGAGCTACATGCGCCCCAACCTATACCTATCTAAATTTAGGTGCATGGTAAAACCAGGTAGTATTTGGTGAATATGCTGATTGGGTTGATGCGCATGTAGCCCTCTAGATACGCTATGTCGATTACATTTTGATCCTGTGGGAAGGTACTGAAAGCGAACTTTTACAGTTCGTTTCATTACTAAATCAAAATAATTTTAATAACCTTTTAACATGTAATCATGACTATGACAACATTAGTTTTCTTGATTTACTTATTAATATAAAGGATACTAAACTTCAGACTGAAGTATTTCCAAAACCTACTGCAACAAATAGTCTACTCCTTGGCCCTAGTTATCACCCTGAAAATCTAAAAAGAGGGATACCTGATGGACAGTTCCTGCGATTACGCAGGATCTGCTCTGATGATATAACCTTAAAAAACAAAGCCAAAGAAATAGCCAAAAGATTTCATGAGCGAGGCTACTAAAAGAGATGTATTAAGAGAGCAATGTTTAGGGCTGGGTTACAAGAAAGGAAAATGTGCTATATAAGGCAAAAAAAAAAAACAACCCAATGAAACAAAAATATATTTTTTTACTAGGTATACTTCCCATTTTAATAAAATAAGAAGCATTTTAAACAACAATTGGCATCTAATATCTAATGACCATATCCCCCAATGACAGCAAGAAGATCTAGTAATTTAAAAGACCTGTTAGTGAGAAGCAAATTGGTGTGTGCTCCAACATGCAATTGGTTGGAACAACAGGCACACAAAATAGCTGGATGTTCTCAATGTAATCATGGTGTCTGTTGCAAATTTGTGCAGAGAACCAAAACCTTCTGTACAAATACTGGAGTAGAATATAAGATTCAATCTTTCATCAATTGCTCAACAACAGGTGTGATTTATCTGTTATACTGGTCTTGTAAATGTTTCTATGTAGGGAAGACCAATAGAGAATTTAGATCACGAATTACAGAGCATAGGGATGACATCAAGGATTTTAATATTGATTTCCAGTGGCAAGACATTTTGCACAATTTCATGGATCAAAAATTGATGATTTACAATTTATTGGCATAGTCAGTAAAACTTGGTAGACGAGGAGGGGATATTGATATGATTTTATTGCAGAAGGAAATGAGATGGATGTATAAGCTAAAAACACTCTCACCAAGAGGTTTGAATGAAAAGCTGGAATTTGCATCATTCCTTGTATGAATTTCTGCAATAACATCATCTTTCAATTTTGATTGGCTGTTTTTTGAAATCTCAGTGTTAACAAACACTAAAAATATTTTGCTAACTGTAAATATAAGTTTAAGTATTTATGTTTGAATATTTTTATTAGATTTCAATAATAAACAGTTACAATAATAGATATATTCTTCTCTTCATTAATCTCTCACCTCTTGTAATCGGGTTAAAAGGTTTACACTATTACACCATCACTCATCTATCGATCTTACGTAGAGAACATTATACAACTTTAGCATCACCCATTGTCCCTTTGTTACACTTGTATACTCTTTTGTCAGATCACTAGCCAATGGGCCATAGCCAAGTCCCGTAGTTATCAATTTTTGGTGAGGTGTGATCTATATCTCTTCATTAGTGTAAAACCTCCTCTTTTTCCATAAACATCTTGTCAATATTAACTGTGAGTCAGAGGATACAACCTTGAGAGAAGATTGAGTTAAATAAACTGGGTTAGAGGGGGATGGTCAGGGTGGGGGAGGGTTAGTGAGTGACGACACATATTTTATCTAGTGTTATATGTGTATTAATAATTAAGATATTTTATGAACGATATGACCGCTATGGGTCGCATCTCCCGATATTGTTATACCGTTTTCTAAAACTCACTTGCTTATCCAGTAATACCATACTGCTTGGAACACTTCTTTATTATCTAGGGTGTTCGTTGCTAACTAATACATAGTGTATGTATATTGAATTTTATTATATATCTCTGTCCATGTAGGACCACCTGTTTTCCAATATTTGGCTATGCATGTCCTTGTGACTGTGCATAGGATCTTGATAAATGTATTAATATGTTTATTGTATATACTAATATGTTCATGTAGGAGGGCTTGTTGAATCGTAAGATTGATAGGTTCATCTAGAAGTTGACTGAGGAAGGAGGATAGTTGTCTCCAAATACCTGTGATTTCCCTGCAGTCCCACCACATATGCCTGTAGGTTCCTATTTCTCCACACCCTCTATAACAATATATACTACCCTGTGTGTGCATATGAGCTGTACTAGTGGGCGTTAAGTACCAGCGAAAGATGGTCTTAATAACATTTTCCTTAAGATTCACACTTATGAGTCCCTTCTCTGCATTTTGAAATATAGTTTCCCATTCTTTGCTGTCTTTGCAGATAAGTAGGTCTTTTTCCCACGCCAACATAGTTGAGGTTTTTATAGTCATTTGAGAGGCCTGTATGGCTATATATAATACAGAAATGGTGTGTTTGTGACGGTCCTCTGATTGACAGAGGAGCTCCATTGGTGTAATGTTGTTTGCTCTCGGGTTTCTCATATATGTTTGGATTGCCGAATTTATCTGTAAGTATATGTACCAGTGTAGTTTCATTGGACTTATTTTTGCTTGAAGCTGATTGAATGAGAGTGTGGTTCCCCTTTCTATGTAGTCTGCTACTCTATAGAGGCCCTTATTCTCCCATTTTTGGAGTTGAGACCAGAGTTCACTAGGTAATAGAAATCTTATCGGTATGTATAAGGAGTTTTTCTGCATTAAATTATATTTAGATGTTGCTATTTTCCAAGTGGCTATTGTAAGGTTTGCAGTATATGGTTTGGGTGTCTCTTTGTTAGTTTGTGTTCTTTCTGGTGCCCAGATGATTGTGTCGCTCTCATTCCACCCACCTAAGTTTGCTTCCAGGTTAGGCCACATGATCCTCCCAAATCTCTTCAGCAATAAAGTGTCTTGTGCTAGTCTGGCTGAGTGATAATAATCTATTAGATTAGGAGCTCCCATGCCACCCAGTTTCTTGTGTCTATTTAAAATTGATTTCACTATTCTAGTCGTTTTATTACCCCTAATAAATATTAATATCGCTTTTTGCAGTGTATCCAAATCTGCTTTTAGAATTTTAATAGGTAGGGTTCTAAATAAATATAATATTCTTGGTAAGACATTCATCTTCACTGCCGCCACTCTACCTAACCATGAGAAGTTAAAGCACTTCCATTTCAACAGATCTTTCTTTATTTGTTTAAACAATGGGATATAGTTTTCTCTATACAGTTGTGTGTAGCAGCTGGGGAGATGAATTCCTAGGTATTTTAGGGAGTGTTTCGCCCATTTAAATTTAAAGTTTGATTCTAGGAGTGTCTGGGTCTGTCGCGGAATTCCTATAGGTAGAGCTTCACATTTTTCTACGTTTATTTTGAAGCCTGATATAGTAGAGAAGGTCTCTAGTGTGTGATATAGATTAGGTAGTGATATCATTGGGTTTGTCAAAGTTAGTAATATATCGTCAGCGATCAGGGATAATTTATATTCCATCTTATTTATTTTGATTCCCATTATGTCTACCTGTGAGCGAATTTTGGCGGCGAGTGGCTCTATACATAAGGCGAAGAGCAATGGTGACAGAGGACACCCGTCTGGTTCCATTGCGAATTGGGAAGGGCTGAGATTTATAACCTGCCGAGGAGACCTGTGCTCCCGGGGATGAATAGATAACTTTTAATGCTTTAATAACTGCTCCCTCGAATCCCATCTTATGTAGTACTAAGAACATGTAATCCCAGTCAATTCTATCGAACGCCTTCTCTGCATCTAAGGATAGGAGCAGAGAAGGCGTCCGCGTCTCTTTCAGGGTTTGATTCAGATTGGTAACTTTACGTATATTATCAGGGGCTTCCCTACCTTTGATAAATCCCACCTGATCTGGGTGGACCAGGAGGGGTAGAATGTGTTTAAGTCTATTAGCTATTATTTTTGTGAAGATCTTAAGATCTTGGTTAATTAGGGATATTGGACGATAATTCTGGCATTTTCTGTGGTCCCTCCCTGGTTTAGGAGTTACTACTATTTTAGCGGCTAATAATTCAGGTGGAATATCCCCTCCCTCCATTACATAGTTACAGAATTTAAGCAGATGTGGGATTAATGTTGTTTTGAAGAGTTTGTAATACTCGCCCGGGAAGCCATCTGGTCCCGCCGCTTTTCCTGGCTTGAGATCTTTGATAGCCCCTAGCACCTCCATAGTGGTTATGGGTGTATTTAGTGTATCCCTCTGTTCTTTAGAGATAGTTTTTAATAAGTTGTGTGTGAAGAACTGAGAGATGAGTGTTTCTGTCTCTGTATTGTGTGTGACCTTCTTCCCATCATATAAATTACTGTAATATGTCGCAAATGTATCTACTATTTCCTGTGGGTGTGAGGTCATCTTGTTGTTTGGTGTCTCGATGAAGGAGATCGCTGAGGCTTTGCATCTTTCCCTGATTTTGTGTGCCATGTATCTGTCTGGTTTGTTTGCGAATATAAAATATTGTACCTGAAGTTTTTGAATGGCTCTAGTGGCCTGCGATTGAAGGAGTGTGGCTAATGCATTTTTTTTAGTTTGAAGAGTCTTTTGGATTACTTTTGTCCTAGTATGTTTGTGTTGTTTTTCTAACTCTTCAATCTCTGCATGGAGTTGTTTTACATTTTGTCTGTATTTCCTAATCTGCAGTGTTTTTTCCTTAATAAGTATCCCTCTTAGAACCGCCTTATGAGCTGCCCATGTGATCCCTGGATTAGATACTGTGTCTGTGTTTATTTGCCAGTATTCAGTTAATGATTTGAGTATATTGTCATGAGTTTGGGGATTTCCGACATATGATTTGTCAAAAGTCCATGTTCTGCTTCTGTTTGGATCACATAATCCCTCTACTTGTAAGGTGATGATCGAGTGATCAGACCATACGCAAGCATGAATCTGTGAGTTGTTTAATACGGGCTGTAATATCTGACTGGTAAATATATAATCCAATCTGATGTAGGTCTTGTGTGCTGCAGAGTAGAATGTTGTGTCGTTGGTTATGCCATATAATGTAGACCATGTTTCTACTAGGGAATGAGGTAGTAAGCTTTCTTTTATTGATTTCACAATGCAGTTGTGTCTAATTTGTTTATTAGTTAGGGGTTTAGTGTCTGTTGAGCTAACTGGTCTCATGGTAATATTGAAATCTCCTGCTAGGAAGATTTTGGTATGGGACCACTGTGTGAGCAAATGCGAAATATGTTGAAAAAAGCTATATTGATTCTCGTTTGGTGCATAGATGTTGCAGAGGGTTATTTCTGAGTCTAACATTCATCCTTTAACTATTATATACCTCCCTTCAGTGTCTGTAATTATGTCTTCTTGTGTGAAGTTGAGTGAGGAGTGTATGAGGATGGATGTGCCCCTTTTTTTAGATGCTGCTGTGGAATGATAATGGGTGTTAAAATGTTTTGCCCAATATTTTGGTATCTTATCTTTAAGTAAATGGGTCTCCTGAAGGAATATAATGTTAGCATTTAAGGAGATGTATTGTGTCATTGCCATTCTCCTTTTTACGTCAGTGTTTAATCCCCGTACATTGTGGGATAATAGCTTTATTTTAGGAATCATGTTGGAGTGTCTATGTTAGCATAGTGCAAATGAGTTTTTGGTACCTGTGAGTCCCTGAGCTGGCATTCCAGTCGTATAGACTGTGGGTAATCAAGGATTATAGTTGGTGTTCTGCCGTGTGTCGTCACTGGGAAGGGGGAGGGAGCTAGAAAAAAGATACAATGTTAATAACATAAATAATAGCAGTCTAAGGTCCTCAACCATAGGACTTTTGGAAAATAAACAATAAACTTTCATATGAATAAACAGAAAAATATGTTGCCCTGGGGGCAGCTATGTTCCTACAACCATATATTACTTCTGCAACTATAACTTTATGAATAGTCTCTGAGACTGTAAAGCACTCAGGAATTTCTTGCAGTAGATTGAGAGTCAGAGGGCCCTTTCCACAGATGTCTTCTGGAGGCCCTCTGAGGTTATCTCAATCTATAGTTCTATCATCCACTCCTAGATGCTATCCATGCTCCAGGGAGTGTGTAATGCAATTGATTGCATTCTCAAAATATGTGTAGGTTCTTCTAGGAGATTTTCCCTCTTGTTTCTTTTACTTTTTATTTCTTGTGATTGATTGTCTGCCATTTGGAAGTATCTAACTGTCTACCTGGGTCTTTGCTCTTCACTGGGTTCAGTGCCGTTGCTGGTATGGGGGGTGCTTCCAACTCCAGGATCTTACATATCTCAGGTATATCCTCTGGGTCTTTGGGTGTGATTGTCCTAGAGTCTTTTGTGATATGTAGAGCGAAGGGAAACCCCCATCTATATGATATCTGATGCTTTCTAAGTAGGTGGGTGAGGGGACGTAGAGCTCCCCTTCTCTGCATTGTTCGGACGCTGAGATCTTGGTAGAACTGGATCACGTTACCCTGGTATTTGAATGTTGGATGCTTTCTTGCCGCTTGAAAAATGTTGTCTGTGTCCGGGAAGAAAGTTAATTTGGTTATAATGTCTCTTGGGGGTAGGCCTGGTTTGGGCTTGGGTTTGAGCGCTGTGTATGCTCTTTCTATATATTTGAGTAAAGAGCTGGGCAAGGTAGGGTAGGATTTCTGAAGGAGTTACTTCTTCTGGGACTCCTTTGAGACGTATATTGTTCCTCCTGCTCCTGTTCTCCAAATCTTCTATTTTATCTTGAAATTCTTCCATTGTTTGATGTTGTGTGGTCATAGTTTGAGACATTTCATCCATTTGTTCCACCATAGAGTCTTTTTGATCTTCTAGTGTCTCTATCCTATTACCCATCTCCATTAAATCCGATTTAATTTCAGAAAGACTGTTGGTCACTGATGAGTGTATGGAATCAATTTTTTCCCACAATTTTTCAAAATTGTTGGCTATATCTTTTATGGATACTAAATTTCTGAGGTCGGCTTTTGTCTGCGGACTTTTGTCTTGTCCCTGTTGTTGGGAATCTATATCAGGGTCTTCTTCTACCTCTGTTTCCATGTGTGGTTTGCTGGTTTGAGAGGATTTAAAGAATGTAGATACGGCTGTAGTTTTTATGGTTTTATCCTCTTTAGTGGGCCTTTTAGATGCCATCCTGGCGTTGAATAGATGCTAACCAGGCAAGTGAGATGATTATGGGAATCTCAGACCCCTTTATTAAAAGAGTGGGTTACTTCTCGCTGAACAGTGAATTACAGAATGATTGAATTAGTAGGAATGCTACTGCGACCCAGGTTCTTCTATTTATATTAGTGATGGGCAGGCAATCTATCCTATATAAAACTAGAGGTAGGATTTATATGTTCATATTGTGTGAGGATTCACATTGGCATTGATCTCCTTGTGGTAGCCAGGATTTAGTTCCCCCAGTGCAAATTATGCTGTTGTTTACATTCTGGTCTGTAGGACTTTAAAATATCTGTGTAGATTACTCTACTATCAGTCCTCCAAATATGGGCCACAACCTCATGCCTTGTCTTTGTATGTGTTATTCAGGGGGTGTATGCGGTCCAGTCTGACACTGAGATGAGTCACGGCAACCAGTTGTGAGTCAGTGACCCCCCTCTCCCCAGGGCAGTTATCCTCACAGGATGATCTCGATAAAGGGTATAGGGGGTATGACCTGTCACCACTCAGGGCTGACAGGAAAGGGGAGGGGGTGTTGAAAGATCCTCCTTCTATAGAACTGCTGTTAATATCGCTTTTTAGTGAAATACCATCTTCCCAGTTTTTAATCAAAGGAGCAGGAGAAAACTTGCGTGGCTGGGGGTGTGTATAGGCTTTAGAAAAGTTTATAAGCCCTTGATAGTTAAAGAGTGTCAGACAATTTTATGTATTTTTTTTTTATTTATATCTAAAGGTTACTCAGTGATACTGCCAGTTTTATTTCATAGGTAATTATACCCACTCTCTCCTTTATATCTTTTGGGAAGTGTGGTTATCTTTGGTATACAGCCCAGCCCTGGGTTAGCTTTGTTGGCGGAAGCTGCACTGAATGTCCAGAGTAGGGTAAACCGCAACCCCCCTGTGTAAAATGTGCTTATGTTATTTTCTGGTATGTTAGATTCAGGAAATTGGGGTTGGAACGTCTATCCTCCCCCAAGACTTGGTGTTATACTGATTTGTGTAAGAAGGGCTACCAAGGGATGACAGAATAAAGTAGCAGGAGTATATGGGCCTTGCAAATCTGTGAAAAGGCCTTCCGGAGTCACAGTGCACAAGTCACAGGGCACCTCATGTAAAGTGATTCACTGTCTGGGTATTATGAGGCCTCAGGAAGAGTGGAGAGAGACCGGATGGTGTAGGTGGCCCTCACAAGTAAACCCCAAGCTGTGTGTCTCTTTAAGGTACCAAGCTCGCCCCCCCTGCCTTACCCCACCTCTGGTCAGATGCGGAGGCCTCCGCTGCAGATGCGGCTGTACGGGTCGGAGCTCGTGTACCCCAGCAGCCAGGGGGTAAAGATGAGGCAGCTTCTGTGTGTCCGGGAGGCTTTAGGTAAGCAGAAACAACAGGCGGTACGGCACGTAGAACTCTCTCCCTTCACTGACCTAGGCCGTGCCGCTTCAAAAGGGGGAGGCCCCCAGCAAGATGGCAGATCTTTGCGCCCAAAGTTTGGTAAGTGCGTGAGGTCCCGGTGTACCGGGATAGCAGGTAGGAGTTTGTGTAGCTTATGCTATGCTGGGTCCTGCGGCCACTTGGAATGGCAGTCTGTGTGGCCGTATGGGTTACACCAGAGGGGGGTGTATCTCAGGCGGATCGGTGCTGGAGGGTAAGAGAGCAGAGTCTCCGGTCGCAAGTGCGGGAGTTAGATTAGCCCCTTAGCTTATAAACAGGTAGTAGTCTTCTGCTCCGGAGTAGATCCCCGACCCTCCGGAGCAAGTGAGGGACACTTTAATGAGGCTGAGCGACAGCCAAGTTAAGACAGACGCCTGGGGTCGAAATTTAGCCACAAAGGTTAGCGATGAAAGGCTACTGTCTTTATACTAAGTCCAGCAGGATTGCACCAAAATACTAATAGTTATTTGGCTTTATTTACACTTTTAAACACCTAAAGTCAGGAGCTCCACTTCTGCACATCTGATCTTGTTGGCAGCTCAAGTTTAAGTATTTAAGAGATAAAAAGCATTACATTTAAATAAAGGTTTATTATGTATAGTAGATTGGATAAAAAAATGTTGATAAATAATTTGTGTAATATATGCAAAAGTATTGTGATACTAATCTTTGGTATTTTATGTGTTTTAAATATACTGTATGTCAGCATCACTGTTCATGGTCCATAGACTGCATTCATAGATATCTCCTATACAATGTTACGATCCAATAAGTTACAATTGAGGCAAGCATAAAGCACGCTAAGGACACTGTTACACTAAACCATCAATGAATAAATATGTATTACAACATGTGATAGTGGAGACCAATAAGAAGATCTGAGACTGTGATGACGTCAGCACCCGGTAGAAGCTCCAAGCTGCCGTGAAGGTGGAGTGAAACGAGGCATCACACTAAAGGCGGTTACGAATTTGGGAGGAGCCTTCATGTAAGGGACACAGGTACACGATAATTGACCGGTGGTGTTGGGGGACGCTTCAACGGTCAAACCTATTGATACGTAGTTTAAGGGCTCCTCTCTGTTCCGCTAGTGTGCAAATTTTGGGTTGATGTCTGTTATATATGGCTGCTTTGTGCACACATTTTTTTTAATTTAACAGGGACCATGCTATATAGTTACAACGATTTATCTTGGATCTAATTCACATCAACTCTGCTCTGTGGTGCACAATATATAGTGCGTCTGGTGTCTGTAATAACTAACATCCAGTGTTGTCTCTCTCCCAAGCTAGTATATTATGTGTTTTGCGTAGGGATGGGCATTCCAGTAAACATTGGTAGTGTATTGTCAGGGGTTTGTGTCTCTGCAGTCCCACTTTCCACCTAGCTTCCCAGGTGGTCATTGGCCTAGGCTCATCTCGTAAAACCCCCCGACTATTTAACAAAGAGCAGAAGTGCATTACTTCAACATTAAGTTTGATGGGGACCTTATAATGGGAGATAAGTTCAGTATGTGTGAGCCATGTGGAGCTGCTATAAATGTAATTTACTATTCTCATATTAAGGTTGCACCAGGTTTTGGGAATGGAGTCAGGGAGTTCATGGAGGAGTCCTCTGATGCCATGGATTGGGGACGGATGTGTGGCTACCATTGAGGTGTGCCTAAGTGGGTACCAAATTGACAAACGATCTCTGATAATCGTGTTGGTGGTGAGGAGCGAGGGCTTACAATGTTTTAGGATCTATATAAGGTCTGAAAGTAGGATGCTGTGTGGGAGGGATGTCTGTTCGGTCACATACCATCTAGGGCATTCACTGGGGTTGCCCCAGCAGGAAATATACTAGAGCATAGCAGCTTCATAATAGACTTTGATATTGGGAAGACCTAGTACACCTTTGTCTATCGTGGATTGGAGAATTGTACGCAATACCCGGGGCGAGTGTTTGCCCACACATACTTATTTAAGAGTGATTGGTAGGTGTCTAAGAGATTTGCTAGGACTTTTAGAGGTAGGCATTGAAATAGGTGAGTTTTGGAAGCAGCATCATCTTAAAGGCGGAGATCCTACCCATTCAAGACACCTCCTTGGATCTGGGAAGTGTGAGGGTTTGTTTGAGAGTGTTTATAAGGCGTGTGGTAAACGAAAATAACCTTAGGGAGATAGTGGGAGAAATAGACTCCTAAGTGTTTAATCCCTTCCATATTCCATTAAAAATGGAATTTATCTTGTAGAGCTCTAATTGCGTGAGGTTTAGGGGGTAAACCTCTGTCTTGTCTACATTCAATTTTTAATAGAAAAATGTGCTGAAGAGATTAAATAGGTCAAGAAGGAGGGGTCAAAGATGTATTAGGATCTGTGAGAAAAACTGTGAGATCATTAGCAAAGAGGCTTAGTTTCTAATGTGTACCATGAAGAAAGAGGCCTTTTATATCTCTATCGGAGCGTTTGGCAGCTGCTAATGGTTTAATTGTTAGTACGAATAATAAGGGGGAAAGGGGGCATCCCTGCCAGGGTTCCATTCTTGAGAGCAAAGGGACTGGTGTAAAACCCCAAACCTCACACTCTAGCTGTCGGATTTGAGTATAGGGCTCAAATAGCCTTTCTAAATATTGTCGGGAGACCTAGTACCTCTAGGACTGTCGTCATGTAGTCCCAACGCACCCTGTTAAATGCCTATTCAGTGTCAAACGACAGGGTGAGAAGGAGAGTTCCTATTTTGTCTGCCGCCGAAAAGATATTCAATAATAGTCTCTTACTATCAGAACCTTGTCTGTTAATAACAAAGCCTACCTGGTCTCTATGCACTATCCCTGGGAGTAACAGGCTTAATCTAGTGGCCCAAATTTTTGTAAACAGTTTAATATCTACATTGATAAGGGATATGGGGCAATAACCCTTACAGAATTGGGGGTCTTTGCCTTCTTTTAGAATTGTTAGAATGGTTGCTTCTAGGAACTCAGGGGGCAAGGAGCTTGTCTCAAACACTTTGCCGAATAATCTCTGTAAGTATGGCGCAAGGATGTTTATATAGGAGTGTAGCCATCAGGGCCAGGGGCCTTATGTACTTTAAGCGTTTTAACAGCTTGTTTGATTTCCAGGATATAAATAGGGTCTGAAAGGCTTGTTGTCTTACTCGCGTCCAGTTTCGGGAGGTTCAAGACGTCTAGGAACTTAGCGATGGTGGGTCGATCTGCCTGATCAGTATTAGGTTGTGAGCCTATACTGTACAGGGAGCTATAACAGCTTCAAAAAGCTTCACCTATGTCTTTAGGGGAGTAAACCAGATGGCCTATGGTTTATATTTTTTGGATGCAGGACGATTTGGTACGGGCCCTAAGTTTGTTGGCTAATAGACAGCCCACCCTATTCCCCTGATAATAGTAACGTTTATGGAGTCTTAGAACGTTCTCCTGTACTCTCTGGGTTTCTTTAAACGGACAGTCTAGACCAAAACAAACTTTAATTATTCAGATAGGGCATGCAATTTTAAACAATTTTCCAATTTACTTCTATCACCAATTTTGCTTTATTCTCTTGCAGCTAGATTACGAGTTTGGCGTTATGCGTGAAAGACTCCTAACGCTGCTTTTTCCCTACCGCTGGTATTACGAGTTTACGTAACGCAATAAAAATATCCATCTCCGCTCAAATCATTAACGTAAACCCAGACCCAGTAGTTAACCATATACAGCTAACAAAAACATCCACGAATCACTTCAAAAACATTACACAAAGTACACTTACACTCATACAAACACTACACAATATTTATTTTTAAGATTTTACATTTTCATGTCAAAATAGAACGGATCAAAGTTACGAGATCTCGGGTGTTTGAAGAAAAAGCCACACAAATCCATTTTCCATTGACTTACATAGACAGACGGGAACATACACTCATATAGCCACATCTAACTACAAATATTATCACATACATACACTAATCGATACATACAAACAATACAGAGCATATTACCTACACAAATCAAATTTTTATTAGGAAATAAACACAATTTAGCTACTTTTTCACACAAGAACATGACGTCACTCATTTTACGCACAAAACAAGTATTGGATTTTATTTCTCAACAAATTTTTCTCCTCCATTGACTTCTATGGGGAAGACGTGCTCGTGCACGCGACGGGCAGATTTACCTAACACACATAAAATGTGCACACAAAAAAACTCGTAACACCAGCGTTACAATTGTGAAACTAACTCATTCTTTCTTGCGTTATTCCCGCTATGACAAATAGATCATGAAATGACTATTTTCCTATGGAGTTATGGCTTTTACTTCTGTGAAATTCATTACAACATCAAATTGTTACATAAATTTACATTACATCAACTGCAAATCACCATCAACAATACGAAATCTTTGTGAAAAGTTACATCAGATTTAAACGGACAGAAAAATAATTTTAACATTTCATTATGCACAAACAGTAGACAATTGGAAACATGTCTCATTTACCTCTATTATAGCATTTTATTTATTCAACTCATATGCTTGCATGAACAGCATATCTACATAGGCTCAACACATGATCATTAATGGATGCACATACATGACTTTTGTCATTCACTCATACATGTGCATTGATATTCTGGGTGGAAAACACATATAAACAATGAACACATTTACATCATACAACTACATTGGAAGGTTGCTTAACATTACATAATCTCTATGAATCATGAAAAATAAAATATGGATTTACTGTCCCTTTAACATCATGATTCACTCAGAATATACCATTAGGAATTACATACAATAAGAACATCATTAGAACATATTACAGCTGTCACTTTTTGGGAAGGAACAACAATGCTATACTGCTTTATAGAAATCAGCATATGTGGGAGAGAATCACAATATATACGTATATGTACATAACACGCATCACACAACAACAAAGCACACATTTATATTTTAATCATCACACAATAACAATGTAGTAAACTACAACAGCAGAATTAAGATTTACTAACTAGACAGACAGGTTGTTAATATGATGACGTCATTAGAAGCTTCAACCATACAGATCACAGCTTTAGGACTGTACCGCCCCTTTCAGAAGTTTCTCAATCAATACTACATATACGTAAACGAGAGTTTGGAAGATCTTCATTATTATAGCGATTTTAATGGGACGCGTACAATATTGATATCTCGCAAATCACTTATATATACAATACTACAGATGTCAGCCGGAAGATCTTCATTATTATTGCGATTTTAATGGGATGAGTACAATATTAACATCTCGCAAATCACTTATATATACAATATTATAGATGTCAGCTGTTACTTTATCGTTTACAAACAATATTGCAGCAACATTGATCGATCAGATTCTATGCCATTATACACAAGTATGCACTTTCATTCATGTTAGCGTGGACGTGTGCTTTTTACTATAACATCGTGTTTAATAAGTATTTATTACGCATATGAACAAACATTACGAAGGTGCACTGTATATGTTAGATTTTACACTTTCACATTGCGATTCATTGGGGGGAAACAAAATTTCAGCAAACACCTAAAAAACGCCCACTTAGAAAACATTCGCGCCGCTCACATACAAAAAAGTGAATACAATCAGCAATCATTACGAACTCACTACCATTGGACATATTGCACTATAAAACCCCCAAACAACATGGCCAAAGCGTCCCTTGTGATCAACATTGTATCAAATCGCTTTTGTGTTTTTGCATACCTTGTTACTCCTTGTGTGTTTGCTCTGCTGTTTGGCTTTGTGCTGCTTAGCATGGCAAATATGGATGATCCGCAGTTAGCTGCTGCTGTTGCACGAGTAGTGTTCAATAGAATCAGGCGGGCTCAGCGTCTCCAAGAGAGACAAAGGGCTTGTCTGGTTAGAAGTCCTCCTGTTCACAGGGTGAGGCCCAACTTGGATAACATGAGCGACTTTGAGGTTTATGACAAGTATAGGCTCAATCGCGAACAGCTCATTAGCCTTTACAATGTTCTTAAACTTCATATGGAGCCACGTAGACGTATGTGGACTGCAATCCCTGGTATGACCAAGATGCTAAGTTGCATACATGTCCTGGCCTCCGGGAGTTTTCAATCTGGAGAGGGGTACATACATGGGCTGGCTCAGGGTACCTTCTCTGTGGTTTTTGACAACTTTCTGGATGCCATGGTACGAGTCAGTAAGCGTTACATAGGATTCCCTCAAAATGATGGTGATTGGAGGGACCTGAAGAGGGAATTCTTTGCAATAGCTTGAATGCCCAATGTCTTGGGAGCAATAGATTCCACCCACATTGCGCTGCGTGCTCCAGAACATGACCAGCCCTTCCGAAATCGCAAACACTTCCATAGTCTCAACGTGCAGTTTGTTTGTGATGCACGGATGCCGATTATGCAGGTGTCTGCGAATTTCGGCGGGGCTTGTCATGATGCCCGCATCCTCAGACAGTCGTCCCTGTGGCGGCAGTTTGAGGGCAGACAGTTTAAACCTGGGTGGCTCGTTGGTGAGTATTTGTGCACAACATGGTTAATTAGTTAGACAATTGCCACTGTAGTCTTCAAAAACAGTTGTTTGTGTAATGTGCAAAATGTGCAGCTCTAGGATGTGCTTTAAACATTTAATTGTCTTTCAGCAAATGTCTAGTTTTAGCTCAAAACAGATATGTAGCATGTCTCAGCTTAAATGGGCAGCTCTAGGATGTGCTTTAACCATTTAATTGTCTTTCAGCAAATGTCTAGTTTTAGCTCCAAAAAGATATGTAGCATGTCTTAGCTTAAATGGGCAGCTCTAGGATGCAATTTAACCATTTTTTTCTCTATTAGCAAATGTATGCTTTATGCCAAATACGCATAGGTAGCATGTCTTAGCTTAAATAGGCATTTATAGAATGCGCTTTAACCATGCCATTGTCTCTTTCCGCAAATGTCTAGTTTAGCTCCAAACAGATATGTAGCATGTTTTAGCTTAAATGGGCAGCTCTAGGATGCAATTTAACCATTTCTTTCTCTTTTAGCAAATGTCTGCTTTATGTCAAATATGCATAGGTAGCATGTCTTAGCTTAAATGGGCATTTATAGAATGCGCTTTAACTATGTCATTGTCTCTTTCCGCAAATGTCTAGTTTTAGCTCCAAACAGATATGTAGCATGTCTTAGCTTAAATGGGCAGCTCTAGGATGCAATTTAACCATGTCATTGTCTAATTCCGCAAATGTCTAGTTTTAGCTCCAAACAGATATGTAGCATGTTTTAGCTTAAATGGGCAGCTCTAGGATGCAATTTAACCATTTTTTTCTCTTTTAGCAAATGTCTGCTTTATGCCAAAATCGCATAGGTAGAATATCTTAGCTTAAATGGGCATTTATAGAATGCGCTTTAACCATGTCATTGTCTCTTTCCGCAAATGTCTAGTTTTAGCTCCAAACAGATATGTAGCATGTCTTAGCTTCAATGGGCAGCTCTAGGATGCAATTTAACCATGTCATTGTCTATTTCCGCAAATGTCTAGTTTTAGCTCAAAACAGATATGTAGCATGTCTTAGCTTAAATGGGCATTTATAGAATGCGCTTTAACCGTCTTTGTCTCTTTCCGCAAATGTCTAGTTTTAGCTCCAAACAGATATGTAGCATGTTTTAGCTTAAATGGGCAGCTCTAGGATGCAATTTAACTATTTCTTTCTCTTTTAGCAAATGTCTGCTTTATGCCATATACGCATAGGTAGCATGTCCTAGCTTAAATGGGCATATAGAGAATGCGATTTAAAAAATGTTTATTTTAGGGGATTTTCGTGTACACAAATGAATTGTATTTTAATATAATAATTTGAACGATATTTTTAATATTTGACATTTTGGTATGTTAATTATTTATAGGTGATTCAGATTACATGAACCGGCCTTGGCTCATTACGTAACCCCACGGGCGAGGCCCAGGAGCGCTACAATTGGGCGCACAAGCGGACTAGGGCTGTAGTGGAGAGGAGGTTTGGGCTCCTCAAAATGAGACTAAGATGCCTGGACAGGTCTGGAGGAGCCCTCCAATACAGCCCTAGTAAGGTGGCGAAGATCGTTATAGCCTGCAGCGTCCTGCATAACATTGCACAGCGGGCTGGGATGCTGCAGGCCGTCCAGGCGCCCCAACGCCTCCTTCAAGATGAGGAGGACAAGCCTGTTCTAGAGGGGCCATTCCGGGAAGAGGGGCTCAATGTCAGAGCAAACATCATCAACCGTCACTTCAGACGGTAAATAATAGGTTATATAGGAGCATTGCAAATATGTGTGAATTTTAGGGAAATGAGAAGTAGAGAATTGTGCAAACATGTTAGGATTGCTCATCAAACGTTTATAAAAAAAGGAGATTATTATTATTATTATAGGTGATGCTTCTGGCATTGGGTCCTGTAATAACTTTGCGACCTGGTTTTCAAAGACAACATCAGCTGGTAAGTATAAACAATATAAACAAAAAGAGCGGTGCTTACCCACAGGCTATCAGGCAATGGCTTTCTTCAACGACCCTCCAGCGCGTCTTCAGCGTGTGCACTCACAGCACTCCTACGGAAGCGGATAGGAGCCAGATCCAGGCGTCTCGGTCCAATGACGTCAGAAAAATCTCCAGCTTAGTAGAAAGGAAGCCGGCTAACCATCCGCAAATGAATCCAAGAAAGCGGTTTAGGTAAGATGCAGAAAAAGGTTTTTATTTTCCAGGTACAGACAAGGCTTAAAAACAAAAGGTGGGCATGCAGAAAAAATGCACCAAACGGAGCTAGTCCGGATGGTTACTGATCAGCAATGACACATACGCGTTTCGTGAGGGGCTGCCTCACTTGCTCACTGCTTAAAACAAATGCTGCTCTGTAAGCCTATATAGTGGGTTAATTAGGTTAATTAGCCATCAGTGTAGCGTTAACTACTTAATAAAAAATTTTAACCCTTCAAACTATATATGCTGCATAACAGACAGTATTAGTACAGGAATACAATGCTTTTTAAGTACATTACAGTGAAAGTGCACAATTTCAATTTACAGATTTTAGTGACATATGGATACCATACCATTAAGGATTAATAATTAATATATGAAAAGGAGAATACCCCTATCATGAGTATAATATATTGGAATAGCAAAGAACATTATTGGTAATTTGCAAAATTTATCAATATTTATCAATATTTTTACCAGGATAGAAAGAGCTTCTGCTTGTTCCAGTCAGTTGGGGACATTTTATTTTATGTGAATCACTCTCACTTTCACCTTCTTGTATAAGACCAACTAGTTCATTAATGGCACAGTGATCATTGAAATCTAGAGGGGTACTCAATATGGCCTCCTCATTATTTGCCTCTTCTAGTCTATCACCTTTATTCTCAAATTCACTATCCATAAAAAAGTGCTTTTTTAATACCAACTTTCTGACAAAGCTGTTTATATCCAAAATGGTGTCAAACAGATTAAAATGTGTAGTAGGAGAAAAATTTAAACCCATACTCAGAACCTCCAACTCGGAGTTACTAAGCTTATGTTGTGAAAGATTTACCACATTTTTTAAACATATTTTCTGACTTGGGTCCGATTGGCCCTCATATGGTATCTCTTTGTTTCCCTGCCTTTTTCTGCCCCTACTGCCTCTCCTTGTTTTTTTTCTTTTTTGTTTGGTTCCCTGAGCCTGCTCGTTTTTTGAAAGCTCTATAGGGTCTGTGGATGGTATATCAAGGGCAGAAACTATATCTATCTGATGGATCCCTTCTTCATTAGAATCATTATCAGTGGTGTCTACCTCATACTCTGTTTCTTGGAATCTCACATGTTTTGTGGCCTTGCCCTCATTATTTCTTCTAAAAAAAGGGATCTTTTTGTCACCAGAATTCCTAAATGGTGTCTGGGTCCATCTGTACACTCTATTTGCTTCATAGTCCCTTTTATCACGTGATAACTTGGTTTTCTTAAAATCCCAAAGTTCTTTTGAGAATTTTATCATGTTGGCCTCAAACTTCATATCATACTCCTTAAAGAGTGGGTCTGCCTGTAAAAGTTGTAGGTCAGTCTGTGTAGCCTTAATCAGATTAAATATCTCCAATCTTTCCTGCTTCTTAAATTCAATGAGTAACTCAATAAGGGCAAAGGAACAGTTATCGAGAATCTTATTCCATTTAGATATAAAAACCGAATCATTCACTGTAAACGATGGAAATTTTCTGATCCTTAAACCTCTTGGTATACGTTGGTATTTTTTGTACAACAGGAAAGTCTTTATATCCAAGTCCAATTTTATGTCTTTTCTACGCAACTCGTCAATATGAAAAAATAAACTGTCAATTGTGTTTTCATTGTCACTAGTAATGCTTTCCACATCCTGATCATATGAATAAAGAGACGCTTCTAAGTCTCGTAAAACAAAACTCTCCTGTACTTCTGTCATTATCTGCAGCCCACAGTAGCAAGCCAAATGAAGCCAAAAAATAAAGCCCTGTACCTTGTAATAAACACTTTGAATGTCCCAATTCTGCAATTTATACCATAGCAGTATTAATCAAATATGGTTCCAATGAAATGGAGTGTATCTTCAGCACCGCACATTAACCAACGCGGGGATCGCCCTATATGTATAAGCCCTGGCCTTAAGACTGGCCGATATGCCGCCCGCTGAGCTACCGCAAAAAGGACACAATGCGTATAGAATATAAACAAAAAGAGCGGTGCTTACCCACAGGCTATCAGGCAATGGCTTTCTTCAACGACCCTCCAGCGCGTCTTCAGCGTGTGCACTCACAGCACTCCTACGGATGCGTATAGGAGCCAGATCCAGGCGTCTCGGTCCAACGACGTCAGAAAAATCTCCAGCTTAGTAGAAAGGAAGCCGGCTAACCATCCGCAAATGAATCCAAGAAAGCGGTTTAGGTAAGATGCAGAAAAAGGTTTTTATTTTCCAGGTACAGACAAGGCTTAAAAACAAAAGGTGGGCATGCAGAAAAAATGCACCAAACGGAGCTAGTCCGGATGGTTACTGATCAGCAATAGACACATACGCGTTTCGTGAGGGGCTGCCTCACTTGCTCACTGCTTAAAACAAATGCTGTTCTGTAAGCCTATATAGTGGGTTAATTAGGTTAATTAGCCATCAGTGTAGTGTTAACTACTTAATAAAAAAATGTAACCCTTCAAACTATATATGCTGCATAACAGACAGTATTAGTACAGGGATACAATGCTTTTTAAGTACATTACAGTGAAAGTGCACAATTTCAATTTACAGATTTTAGTGACATATGGATACCATACCATTAAGGATTAATAATTAATATATGAAAAGGAGAATACCCCTATCATGAGTACAATATATTGGAATAGCAAAGAACATTATTGGTAATTTGCAAAATGTATCAAATATAAAGCCAAAATATGTATTTACACAAACAAATTGACATCTGACTCAATATTTAAACCAAATGGAATCCTGGAATTTACATTAAAGATCCACCTGACCTCTTTCTTACTGAGCTGATATTCCCTATCCCCCCCCCGTTTAGAGAAGGGTACATGGTCCACTGCCTGGAAAAAAGCTAGGGAGGAATCTCCCTGGTGTTCAAACTTAAAATGTGATGCCACTGAGGTGAATATATCTGGATCATTTATATCCCTTATATGCTCTAATACCCTATCCCTCAACCTCACCCACCAGAGTATGAGGTAGACACCACTGATAATGATTCTAATGAAGAAGGGATCCATCAGATAGATATAGTTTCTGCCCTTGGTATACCATCCACAGACCCTATAGAGCTTTCAAAAAACGAGCAGGCTCAGGGAACCAAACAAAAAAGAAAAAAACAAAGAGAGGCAGTAGGGGCAGAAAAAGGCAGGCAAACAAAGAGATACCATATGAGGGCCAATCGGACCCAAGTCAGAAAATATGTTTAAAAAATGTGGTAAATCTTTCACAACATAAGCTTAGTAACTCCGAGTTGGAGGTTCTGAGTATGGGTTTAAATTTTTCTCCTACTACCCATTTTTATCTGTTTGACACCATTTTGGATATAAACAGCTTTGTCAGAAAGTTGGTATTAAAAAAGCACTTTTTTATGGATAGTGAATTTGAGAATAAAGGTGATAGACTAGAAGAGGCAAATAATGAGGAGGCCATATTGAGTACCCCTCTAGATTTCAATGATCACTGTGCCATTAATGAACTAGTTGGTCTTATACAAGAAGGTGAAAGTGAGAGTGATTCACATAAAATAAAATGTCCCCAACTGACTGGAACCAGCAGAAGCTCTTTCTATCCTGTGTATGCAAGAGGTAAAAATATTGATGTGTTTCAGAGAACAATTGAAAATAAATTGAAATCCCTTGCACAAAGGATAGAAAATTATATAAAAAACGACCCCTCTATCAGATACAAAAATAATTTGAATGGTAATCAATATAAGGCTTTAAAATCCCTCCAGAGTAATGACAACATTGTCATAAAATTATCTGATAAAGGCGGCAATGTTGTCGTCATGGATAGGGAGTATTATCTATTTGAGGCAAAACGACAATTGAGAGACACAGAGGTGTATGGAAAATTAGACTCTAATCCAACAGCAAAGTTTAGGCTTAAACTAGAGAAAATTTTACATCAGGGCCAATTGATAGGAGTAATAGCAGAAAGAAAAATGGAACAATTTTTGATTTTGAATCCTAATGTGCCCATTTTTTATTTTCTGCCCAAATTGCATAAGAATGCAACACATCCCCCGGGTAGACCTATCATTTCTGGAGTGGGCTCCCTTTTGGAGCCCATTTCAGAACTGATCGATACCTTCTTGCAACCTTTAGTGGCACAATTGACAAGTTACATTAAGGACTCCACACAGGTCCTTAGTACATTACAAACCATCAAATGGAAGTCAACATACAGGTTCATCACAGTGGATGTGGCCTCACTATATACCTCCATCCCACACCAGGCAGGCCTAAGGTCAATCTCTAATATTTTAGACAGAATGTCTGGCTTTTCTGAGGACCTTAAAAATTTCATAATTTTAAGTCTGGAGTTTTTATTAAGTCATAATTATTTTTTGTTTGAGGGGTCTTACTATCTGCAGAGGCGTGGAACAGCTATGGGGGCGAAGTTTGCCCCCTCCTATGCCAATCTCTATATGGGATGGTGGGAGCTGCTCCACGTCTATGCAGATGGTAATCCCTTCAAGGAACATATAATCTATTTTGGTCGTTACATTGATGACCTGCTTCTGGTGTGGGATGGAGATGAGGTGTCAGCATCTAACTTTATTGAATATTTGAACTGCAATGATTACAATTTGAGCTTCGTTGGGTGTCAGAACCCAACGAGAATTGAATTTTTGGATATTGTGGTATCGGTTGAGAGTGACAGGATTGTGACAGATTTATACAGAAAACCTACAAGTGGCAACACTATTCTAAACTATAGATCTTGTCACCCTCGAGATGTACTAAAAGCCATTCCAAAGGGTCAATTCATTAGAGCAAGGAGAATTTGCTCTAGTGAAACCTTATATAAAAAACAAAGTGAGGATTTGTGTAAGAGACTTCATGATAGGGGTTACAGTAACCAGTTATTATCAGAAACTAAACAGATTGTGGATTGTATGCCACGTGAGCCTTTATTACAATATAAGAAGGGAAGTGATAGATCCCCACACAAACATAGTATGTCCAATAAAGTGGTGTTCAGTACCCCTTACAGTCTGGAATACAAAAAGATTTGTGATATTGTACGAGAAAGCCTTCCAATTTTACAAACTGACCCTGTTCTGGAAAAAGTGGTTTCTAGTGGAATAAAATATGTGTCTAGAAAGGCAAAAAGTATCCAAAACTATGTATCCCCTTCTTTTTTACCAGAAATCAAAAAAGGTACTTGGTTACCAACAAGATTTGGTTGCTTTAAATGCAGAGGCACTAGGTGCATTACTTGTGACCACATTACTGAAGGGAATATTTTTCAATCACATAGTACTGGAAAACAATACACGATTAGGTATAACCTTAACTGTAATTCCACACACATAGTGTACCTCATGACATGTAAAGGCTGCCAAATCCAATACCTAAGAAAAAAGAAAAGAAGGTTGAGGGATAGGGTATTAGAGCATATAAGGGATATAAATGATCCAGATATATTCACCTCAGTGGCATCACATTTTATGTTTGAACACCAGGGAGATTCCTCCCTAGCTTTTTTCCAGGCAGTGGACCATGTACCCTTCTCTAAAAGGGGGGGGGGGGATAGGGAATATCAGCTCAGTAAGAAAGAGGTCAGGTGGATCTTTAATGTTAATTCCAGGATTCCATTTGGTTTAAATATTGAGTCAGATGTCAATTTGTTTGTGTAAATACATATTTTGGCTTTATATTTGATCAATTTTGCAAATTACCAATAATGTTCTTTGCTATTCCAATATATTGTACTCATGATAGGGGTATTCTCCTTTTCATATATTAATTATTAATCCTTAATGGTATGGTATCCATATGTCACTAAAATCTGTAAATTGAAATTGTGCACTTTCACTGTAATGTACTTAAAAAGCATTGTATTCCTGTACTAATACTGTCTGTTATGCAGCATATATAGTTTGAAGGGTTAAAATTTTTTATTAAGTAGTTAAAGCTACACTGATGGCTAATTAACCTAATTAACCCACTATATAGGCTTACAGAACAGCATTTGTCTTAAGCAGTGAGCAAGTGAGGCAGCCCCTCACAAAACGCGTATGTGTCTATTGCTGATCAGTAACCATCCGGACTAGCTCCGTTTGGTGCATTTTTTCTGCATGCCCACCTTTTGTTTTTAAGCCTTGTCTGTACCTGGAAAAAAAAAACCTTTTTCTGCATCTTACCTAAACCGCTTTCTTGGATTCATTTGCGGATGGTTAGCCGGCTTCCTTTCTACTAAGCTTAAGTATAAACAATGGCAGATATTTATTAAGGTCTGTCGGACCTGATCCGACAGTGCGGATCAGGTCTGACAGACCTCGCTGAATACGGCGAGCAATACACTCGTCGTATTCAGCATAGCACCAGCAGCTCACAAGAGCTGCTGGTGCAACGCCGCCTCCTGCAGATTCACGGCCAATAGGCCACCAGCAGGGCGATGTCTGTCCGCCTGCTCAGAGCAGGCGGATAGGTTATGGAGCAGCGGTCTTTGTGACCGCTGCTTCATAACTGCTGTTTATGGCGAGCCTGCAGGCTCGCCAGAAACACGGGGCATCAAGTTCCATTTGGAGCTTGATAAATATGCCCCAATATATGGACTGTGGCTGGCAGGAATTTTGCACAATCAGCCATCATATGGCATACATTTTAAAAAGTAGTATTTAGTTTACGTATTACTAGATTTTTGGATACTCAGAAAGGGATCCTCTAGCAAGGCTATATGCTTCAAAGTCATATTAAAAGTCACACATCAGAGGTAAGGTCTGCACAATGTATGACTCATCTTCACACTTGATTGATAGAACATAACACAAGATGCTACACACGCTTAGTAAGCTAGTGATATAAATAGTCTCAGAAATGGGGGGGTTGCAGAACTAAGTCACACACTTCTATTAATTATTTGATTTACACTTTTTCTGCCATTAGGTAGATGACTTCATCTAAAGACTGAAAGTGAAGAATTCAAGACTGAAAGTGAAGAATTCAAGACTGAAAGTGAAGAATTCCAGATTGAAAGTGATGAATACTAATGTCATCATGTCTCGCATTGTCTTTCAAATGTGCTGACCTTGAAAACCATACAAAGACACGTTCACATGGTAAGTGGCAACAATTTTATGGACCAAGACTGTGGATGCATCCTATTGGAGACACTTTGATTTATTTTATTTTGTTAGATGGTATTTCACAATCCTCTATCTTGAAAATGATGATTAAGACACCTAATGAAGATAAAATGTTATTTTGAAGATAATTGCCTTTCAAAGACCATACATCCAGGTTAGTTTGCACAATGCATGCTATTTAAGAATCACTGGAGGAAGAATGTTAATAGAATTAGGAATAGATACATGTCCTATATTAGAATATGTTTATTTTAGATACATTACCCCTACTTTGTGCTAGAGAGGACTCAGATTCTGACCAAAGGGATACATTTTATAGTTGATATAGAGGTATATTATTTGAAGGGACATGAAATATTACATTCAATTATGTTCCTCATACAATCCAATATAAAAATATTTATTAAATGTGATATGCATTATTTTATCTAATTTTAAATGCTAATATTGATTCTACAATATAATGGGATTAATTTCAAATTATGGATAGATATAGATTTCAAGTATGAACATGTTTTTAATATCAAGACAAAAATACATGTTATAGCATAGACACAAGATGATTTAACAATTATTAGATTTCAGGAATATTTTAAGACATTAAAAACCTAAATGAATAATGTTTTAATATTTTGTTTATTTTTTTTCAGACTTTCATCCGTGATTAATTAATTTTTTTTGTCAATAAATTTATTTTCATACTATATATTTTTCTATTTTTTAAAAAAAAAAAAAATACATGTTCTTTGAGACATCTCTATCACAGTAAGATAAGAAGAATTAAATTGATCTAATATTCTGACATGTAAACCAAATATTAGTCCCATGACTGTTAAAGTCTATTTGACAAGCACATGCCTGATATCAAATAATTTTGGTTAATGTATTGAATGTAAATTATTAACACAGCTTATTCAGATAATGTTAAAGTCAAGTATCTTACAAAATTTAATTTGGAGTTAAAATACATCTATCTATGCTTCTATTGTGTGATTCATAGACGTTAAAATCATAAAATGTTTATGACGAGGATATGTAGTCTAAATTGTACAGAACAACTTTGTTCATTTCACTTTTAAGAAAGGAAAGTGTTTAACTTACCCTGAAGTGACAGTGTAGTTGAATGTTAGATTTACACTCTAATCTCTGTAATCTTACTTAGGTATCCAAAAACATTATTACACTAAATATAGGTTATCCTGCTAAAATTATTTTTTACTTAATATGTTCGAAATTATCTGTAAATAAAAAGTAAGTTAATTTCAAATTTATACCAAGCTAGTTATTGTATGCCATATTGATCACTTTTCAGCTCTAGTGGAGTCATTTGAAGGGTCAGTTAACTATAGATATATCCCAAGATAATTTCTAGCAATTATACTCTTTACCTGTTGGATAGATATCACATATGTATAGGTATTTTCATTCCCCTTTAGTTTATTTCTACAATGTTAACTCCACATATTCCTAATGGTTTTGTACTTAAAGGGACATTTAAAAAAAAATTAATTTAGTGATTGAGAGATAATACATATCATCTTTTAAAACCACATTTAAATTTAATTCTATTATCTAATTATATTCAGTCTTTCGATATCCTTTGTTAAAGAAATAGCAATGCACATGGGTTAGACAATGACATAAGGCATCTATGTGCAACCACCAATCAGCAGCAACAGAGCATATCTAGATATGGTTTTCAGGCAAGAATATCTTCCGAAAAAAGCTAATGAGATAATCGAACTAAATATGACGTTGTTTTAACATTGTATTATCTATCTAAATCAGTAAAGAACATATAGCTTAATGTCCCTTTAAGGTAAAGCTGTATAAATGCAGCCATTTGAAGATATTTAATTCACAATGGGGCAAACAATACAGAAGCTAATACAAATATGCATAATTTCCATGTTATACTAAGTTTGAGAAAGGGAAGTGCATAAGTTTATGATCAGCAAAGCATTACTGGGAAATATCTACTTATTTGTGTGTGGCCAACAATGCATATTTACAATGTTCAGACAGATCTATTTAGATCAAGTTCAACACTGCATATTAGCTCATGAAAGGGACGGTAATTCAAAATAGTTTATTTCTGGATTCATAAATAAAATATCATTTTAAACATTAAAATTTAATTCTATCATCGATTTTAATTCATTCTTTTGATATTATTTCCTTTACAACCATATCTAGATATGCTCAGTAGCTGAAGATTGGTGGATGCACAGAGATGCCTTGTGTGATTGGCTCAACCATGTGCATTTCAATTTCTTCTGTTAAGGATATCTAAAGAATAATCTAAATTGATAGTTACATTTTAAATGATAAAAATGTATTCTCTCTCCGGATCATTTTAAGAAAATATTTGTGTGTAATGTCCCTTTAAAAATAAAGACGCCATTGCACAATAACATATGTGAGCAGTTCAGACAAATACAAGCTTGAGGTTTATTTACTAATAATGAACAAACGTGTATTTTAACATTAATAAACATATTATCCAAGTTCCGGCCATTATAACCAGAAATTATGCATTTCAGAAATCTCGCGTGGGAAACGTATTTTGCAACACAAGATTCGCATCTTTAAAATTCTCATCTAATGTCACGCAATAGCACACAATCGATGTGCATTATAAATACATTTAATAGAGCAATTTCAATACTTCACAATAAGTCACGAAATTTATTTAATAAACAATAAATACATACAATGTTTAATTTTTATTAATAAAAATTATTTGTATTAAAGAACCTGATCGATATTAAACATCGAAATATGTAAAATATTTACTAATGTGACTGTATTATATTTCCCAAAAAAAATAAATGTTGACTTAATATATTAATATTTAATGGATCACGTATATTACATCTGCGTCACACATATCCGTATAACAGTCCCATGAGTTACAAATAAGTCTACATGAAAAAATATTGTAACAGCACCCCCAGGAGGTATATGTATGGAAGCTACTAAGATATGAAATATTAAGGAACGGCCAATCAGAGTTCATCACACAAAAATAACTTAAATCATTATGGTCTCACAGACATGATAAAACAATTTATGTTTACTTCACCATATAAAAGTCCATTACACGTTGCCATTTTTGTCAGTTCTCTAATGCCTGCTGGTATACTTATACTTATACAGTATATATATATATATATATATATATATATATTTAAAATTCAGACTAGCAGGCATGACGTCTCCCAGGTTCACCAAGCCGGAGAGTGCAGCACTGGTCAACAACGTCGAGAACTTCTATCCGCAGCTGTTTGGGAACAAGAAGAGGTCGACGAAGAAGAGTATTAAGAAGGCCCTCTGGTCATCTATCACCAATAATGTTAATTTGGTGTGTGGCATCCAGAGGATCACAGATCAAATCATGTGGAGGTTTGGGGATATGAGGTTGCGTCTCAGCAAAAAAATCGACCACATAAGGGAGTGGGTACAAGCCCGTCGGAGGGATGGTAAGAAAATTCCACCCCCACGGAACTATACCTACTCACTTATGAGGTGACTTTATGTGGCCTCCTCAATCTCCGGGTCCCCCGCAGATTTAGATCATCTCGCTCCTCGGCTTCTTCTTCCCTCCCAGCTGCTGGATCTGAAAGTCCTGACCCGGGGGCCAGTGCAGCTGCTTCTCCGTCCGGTGGCCTGGGAGAGGAAGATAGAGAATCTGAACCAGGTAAATATCCAACTTCATATAATATATTAATATTTTAGTAGATTTTTAAGAAATGTGTATATAGTCATATATTCAGCCTATATAGATCTCACAACATACACTACATATGATGTTTAGATATCTGAATTTAGATTTGTCACACATGAAATAGGAATGATGTTTCTTGCGCTCTCCAGAATATGCGTCACAGAGCGAAAATGGTATTGCGCATCTGTGAAAACCCTATCATCCGCCATTTTATACATTGACTATCGAATCATACCCCAGTTCTAAATATTAATTGTTATTGTTCAATATTAACAAATATCCGATTGGAATCTCGTAATACACCCAATTGCAAATATATTTGTAGTCTTTATAAATGATACTCATCACACTACTATAACCAAATCAATTCTAAATCACGGATGCGCAATTCCGCTTTGAATCATTGCGCAATGATCACGAAAGATAGAATTGCGTACACACGTGAACATGTGCTTGCTGTAACTGGCATCGCTTTAGACATGTTGGTCAAATCACGGATGTGCAATTCCGCTTTGAATCATTATGCAATGATCACGAAAGATAGAATTGCGCACACATGTGAACATGTGTTTGCTGTAACTGGCATCGCTTTAGACATGTTGGTCAAATCACGGATGCGCAATTCCGCTTTGAATCATTGCGCACTGATCACGAAAGATAGAATTGTGCACACACGTGAACATGTGTTTGCTGTAACTGGCATTGCTTTAGACAAGTTGGTCAAATGTATACGTTAATTAGTATATATGGGAAGAATACAGTATCCAGATTATTATCTTCTACATTATAAAAGTTATACTAGCAAGATCAAAATAAAAAATGAACTATATCAATTGATGACAATGCAAGAAGACACAAAATGAATTAAAGCTACAGTCAACAACATAAAAGATTGAAAATAAGAATACAGGATCTCTTTATTTAGACATTGAGGAAACAATGAACTCATGTGAATAAAAATAGATTTGTACTTTGTCAATTAGAATTTAAAAATCAGATTGTTTGTGTCCGTGGCCTGATTTGTATTAATGATATCCAATCCTCATTGAATATTTTACAGATATGGATGATGGTGCTGGAACCTCAAGCCAGGGTTCGTCACAGCATGGTATGTGTCATTTTAATTTACCTTTGTCTTACAAACCTGGACATAACATTACATAATACATTCACATTGATCAATATTTATATGGATACTCTAATTCTCTTTTCTTGTTATTTTAAAATAAGAATCACGAATCAAAGTTGGGATTACATTGTAATACAAATCTCAAATTATGAGTATTTGAAGATATCCCTTCTATTCTTGATATCTTCATTTTAATGTAGGTTCCTGGCTATTTTATATTCTGTGTAATGCTTGACATTTTTTGGATACATTTAGACAACACTAACACATTTTTGCATATGTACAGATTAGAAAAATATACATCTCATATGTTTTGATTTCTTTTTCTTATCATTAAAGGGACATGAAAACAAACATTTCACTTTTATGATTTAGACACGTGATTTACCACAAATTTCAAATTTGATTTGATTATATAAATTGCTTCAGTCTATTGCTATCCTTATTAGAAAATCATATCTAGGTAGGCTCAGGATCAGCAATGCATTACTGGGAGTAACCTGCTGATTGTTTGATGCAGAAAATTGCCTATTTTCATTGGTTCAGCTCATGTGTTCAGATAACAGTAGTACATAGTTGCTCCTTTAAAAAAAGATTATAAGACAACGAAGCAAAATAGACAAACATAAGTCTATTTGAAAGGTTTTTTTAAATCACAGGCTGGATTTGAAAAATTAAAATTAATACAATTACACATTTTGAGCTTCATGTCCCTTTAAGAGAGAAGGCTAATTAAAGAATCTTGATGATATCCTTAAATTACATATTTGATTGTAATTGCATGCTCCAGCCCATTCATTACATCAACATATGGACTCGACAATTCATTAACAGCGACATTGTCAAATAAAGATATTTTAATATTAAAGGGACACTGAACACAAATTATTTCTTTTGTCATTTAGATAGAGCATGCAATATTAATAAAGGTAGAGCAAAGTCTTCAGAAGTCTAGACCACTCAAATCAGTTATGCTAAAAATGCCAATTTATATAATTATCTTCTAGAATCTTTACGATCAGATAAATCTCAATGCAATCCATAGTTTAAGCTAGATGGTAGGAATATGGGAGACTAGTAGGAATGGAGTACTTTGCTAAGAACTATGTAGAGATCAGTGAAATGTAACTAAATATGACATCCAGCATAAAGTAGAACTGGGTGTAAAGTCAATACATATAAGTAAATACTTGGATGCTATGAATCTAATGTAGACTTTAGACCTATGATACCTATAGAATGTGACTTTAGACTACAGCAAGATGAAGATAGCATTGAAAGATAAACATAAAAGAACGCCATAAGTCCAGTTACTCACAACAGATCTATGGTATAGATCTACCACTATTCCAAACCGGGTAACATAATATATGAGCTATCTGCGACCTCAATATATGAAGCCAAAATAGATATGATGGAGTACAAACAATATGTAATGTAAGATATTATGATTTGTAAAGTAAACTATGGGTACTAAGGGAGTATCATGACCAAAACATATAGATAGCTGTGAGATAAAGAGGTACTATGGACACAGTCAGTTACTATACATATATTTTGAGTTAATTTATCATGTAACCTATACTACAAATATGTCCAGCACCCTGCAGAAAAAGCCTACAAGTTTAAATAAGCAAGAAATAAAAATTTATATGCCGGACCGTGCCTTCTCAGTTAGCACTGCCCAGCAGTATCTAGCAATACTTGCATGGAGACACTGTAATGGCTAGACAGCGTATCTCTGAATTTAAGGGAGCTGTTTGGTAATGCAAAATGGTACACTTTTCACTAAAAAACAGACCACCTCTCCATCTAACTGAGGGTTGCAAAATAATATGTTTCTCATCAAACTATCTATATTTTATTTATAATAAACCTCATGAAATAGCTTCTAGTGTATTGATAATGTTATTAGATTAGGCAAAGCTAGTAGGTAGACCAGGTGATAACTAACGTAATATGCTGGTAGTAGATAAAGTAAAAATAAGGCTGTTTTGAGCCTTAACTGTTAGGGAGACAAATTGCGATCAGGTAGCTGGTAAAGGATAATAATATCTGCATCTAACCAGGTATAACATAACAGAGCAAGAATCAATAACATTCATTTATCAACATATGCAGATACTTGAGTAAAGTTTATAGGATAACAGTAACTAGTTAAGAATATGATTATTGCAAACACTTCAAACAAGGGGTAACATGAGGGCAAAGTGAAAGTAAGACCATGAGCAGACAATAGATCACTACATCAGACATGGTAAGCATATCGTCATTAGTGTTGCTCAGTGGAGCTGAGGGGTAGCTTGAGAAACCTTTTGAAATATATGTATCACTTCATTAACAAACATAGATCTGCAATACTAAGCAGGAAAGGGGCTTCAATTAGGAACTATGAACATGCAACATTAATATTGATAAGGTGTAATAGAAGCTCATAGCATTAACAGTATTCATTGAGAATAAGTAATAGCTTGTGCCTATTAATGAACGTAGGATATATATAATTAGCACTAGTATCCTTCATAGCTAGCCAATGCCAACTCTGCTAGTGCGCCCGCATTGGAGATCCGTCTGATCCTCATGCCCCAAGTCAGTGTGTGTGATATCAAAGTTCCCTAGCAAATCTAGGCTCCAGGGTGAAAAATTGAAGGTCATGTTCAGCTTTGTTTTAGTCTTTAATTCTGAGCGGGGAGTACCTTGTGATGGCCCTGCTAAAATGGACGGGCTCTGTGTGTCATGCTCTCTTAGGACCGAAAGTGCCACACTCATAGTATCCGGAGCGCACTGCAGATCAGCCAGAGTCAATGTGTAGACCGGGAACCAGTCTCTAGGAGAACAGTGTAAGTCCTCTGTTAGATAAACCGCAGCAGTGAACCCCGGTACTCTGTCTCCATCTGCCAGCTCGCTACTATCAGGCTCCAATGACAGTGGGCTGTTCCCAGCCGCAAGGCTCCTCTCTGCGATTGCACACATATCCTGCACATAGAAATCCGTATCGGTCTGTGACATCGGCAGAACTGACTTTGGTGCTCCGCTCTCGAGCTGCGAGGATTCGTCACACTCTTTAGAATAGTGGGCAGACGCTATTTTAGATAGAAGCCCAACCTCTTCACCACGCTGTTCACTGAGTATAGGCTTCAGATCATAGAAATCATGATCCATTTTCTGCATCAATTGCTGTAACGATGCCTGCAGTAGATCTGTAAAGTCTGCCATAGTTGAAGGAGCAGGATGAGGCCCACAATAGGCTTGTAGACAAACAACAAGTGATCCCTGCTGCCATGCGGGAAGTCAGATAAGTCGGCTCTGCGTTAAAGTCTTAAAAGATGTTTGAAACCTTGTTCATATACGATTTTAGGAAGATTACCTTCCTCCACATAGGGAATAGTCTTCAAAGTTAAGTTGATGGGTGCAAAATTATATTATATTGCTTTGATATGTTAGTTTGGTAGCAGAGCTGTAGACAAACACGTCTGCTCACTCTGCTAGTTAGCTCCGTCCCCCCCCAAACTGTTTTCACTAATATATATCTATATCATTAATAGATGTAGTTGTTGTGAGGAGCCCAGAGGGATCCAGTGCCAATGATGACCTGCCTTTGCAGGATTCGGGTAAGTCCATTGACTCATTCATATGTCATTGAAGGTGTATTTTTAATAAATATTCTGATCATGATTCTGATGAATCATTACATTTGAATAAAATATATAATTTACTCCTCTGATTATATATCTATTTTTTCTTATAATTTTTAAGATTAAGATCTCAAAGCTTCTTAGTCTACACCTTTGTGCATCAGAACATGGATAGCATATGTTTCTTTTTAGTATAAATTTAGACAACAATCATCAAGTGATATACACATGAGAACTCTTAAATGTTCAATGTACTCAGCTTTTGAGAAATTTATAAAAAATACAGACACTAAAATGTAATTATTACTCATCGAGAATTACAAATCTAATTTCATTTGTATGCTCCATCAAAATGATGTAATTCCTAACTTTGGTTCAGTATATCTTTAATGCAACATTGATGTGTGTCCTTGAGCAACAGTAGCATATGTTAGAATATTTGTTTTTAATGTGTACACAACATATGTTTTACAGAGATTGATGTAACATGTGGGATGGAGGAGGAAGTGGCTCCCTTGGAGTCTGATGGTATGTCAAATATATATAACATGTATCGAACATGTATTATTGTTTTAAAAGATTCTCTGGAAGAAAAACAAAGTCTACAGCTTTGGCACTTTAAAAAATATTATTCCATTATTTTTACAATACACTACTGCCCCCCTTTATATATCATGCAGCATGAACATATGTTTTTCTTTTTCTTTCATTTATGTATGATTTGTCATTAATGACATCATGATGTCACATGCATATTCCATGCAAAACCACAATAATCATGTTACAGACAGTCATTGCTATTCATCTGAGTGCCTATATGCAGACCATATCCTTATGTCATCATTGTTTATAAATTCCAAACCACTTTTAAGTATATATAAAACATAATCATGTTTAAATGCTTTGATTTGATTTAATGATGTATGAGATGTTAATATATTTTTATTATATTTATGTGTAGACTGTACATTTCAATACATAAAACATTAATAATCCACAAAATTAAAGCATGCATTGATAAATGTATCTTAATATTGTGATGACATACATTTATGTAAAAGAGAGATTCACAACATTAATCTGAAAATTGAATCAGATGATAGAGAAGATCATATTATTAATAGATAATATGAATGGTAGTATCTACTGTGTATATATTTTGAAGAGTAATTGATTGAAGCATCAAGCTTTAAATTAGAACATTAAAGATTACAAAGGCAATGCCCGAAATATATGTCAATCAGTGTGTACCTGGTTTAAAAGGTTAGGTGGAGTGGACATTTCAATTTCAGAATATTACACACTACCATATTATTCAAATTTTGAATTTTCAGAAATAAATCCACGGCCATGAACTCTATTGCTGTCATATCACAGTAATTCTCAATCTCTATACTTCATGTTTTCCACGTTTGACTGTCCCTTTAAACATAATATCACATGACCGTTATGCCTTTATAAGCCCTCCTCTCTAATTCAACTATGCTTGGTAATTTGATTCGCATGAGGAGTGATCATAACTTTCAAGAAGCTCTCTCTATTTTCATCAAGTTGTTTGCTAACTTTATATCTGCAAAGTTCTTTTCAATCACAGGACAGCATACTTTAGTCTGAAACGCTAACTGACATACAGCGTGTCTGCAGTAGTTCGGCGTCTGACGTCATCAGCACTCCGGGAGTCAGTGTCGCAGCTCCTCTCTGTTGCCGGATTCTACACTGCTTCTCAGGACAACTTATTGCTAGCTAGCAAAGACTCCACAAGTACACGCTGGTCATGAAGTGATGGGTATCGTACTTAACATAAAGTTATTGCCGAAGTTACGCTAATATCATATGTTCCAAAGACTGTATAGACTAACAATTCAATCTGATACATATACGTTACTAATGGAAAGTTTGCATGCTTAACATCTTCTGCATATAACCTGGTTATTTCTGCATACAATATAATGCCATAACAATCCTGCTGTATTCATAAATAAGTTTGCATATGAACTATACTAACCTGAACATTCAAGCATTGTACCTGAGTGATAAGCTACATTCTATTTAAAGAGATACTAACAGAGCTTCAATTACATAAAGTTATAATATATTCAATATCCAAAGAGATTATTTATTGTTTAGCAATAGCTATTATATTAATTAGGAGAGTATTAGCACATTCACATTGTTGTGCATATCTCCAGCAACTAAAGTTAGTTGTAATTTACTTTTGACCTAAACAGGTCACCCTCAGTCAATGAGCAGAATAAGGTTCCTAGTTTATCAAGGTACCTAGGTTTGGTGTGAGACTGAGTGGAGTAGATACAACTGGGTTCACATTAATCATATAATAAATCCTCACATATTACCAAGCCACCCTTAACCCACTTGTATCTATAATGGATGTTACTGAATTATCCAACCGTGTTGGAACCCTTTCTCAAAATATGGATATAATGATCCAGGGTCTTAGGGACCTCCAAGTTGAAAATCAGGAATTACGAAAATATATTAGGGATCATGTACCTGCTCAAACTTTACCATCACCTCTTGTTTCCCCTGAGCCACAAATATGTCCACCTGAGAGATTTTCTGGAGACAAAACTCAATTTAGAGACTTCAAAAACTCATGTACTTTATTATTTTCATTGAAACCAAGAACCTATCCTACCGAAAGGGTTAAAGTTCTAACGGTAATTTCTTATCTCACTGGTGAAGCCAAGGCATGGACTAATGCATACTATGAGAAAGAAGATCCTATCTTAAACTCATTAGAATCATTTTTAATGCCATGTCCTTACTATATGAAGATCATGACAAACAAGCTTCAGCAGAAAATTCTATCAGACATTTGCGACAAGGTAGACGCCCTGTAGAAGAATATATAACTGATTTCAAAAGATGGGCACCTGACACACAGTGGAATAACCCAGCTTTGACAAACCAATTCCGTATTGGATTAGCGGATGCTCTAAAAGATGAATTGGCACGTGTGGTTATTCCTAAGGACTTAGAAAATCTTATGACCTTGTCTATATCTATTGATCGTCGTTTGAGGGAAAGGAAGATTGAAAGAGGGTCATCAGAATTATCTACCAAGAAAGCCTATAGCTCTCATTCAGTTTCCACTGTCCGATCAACAGATGAGCCTATGGAGATAGGTTTTGTCAAAGGTCCTCTTAAACCGGAAGAAAAGGCTAGACGAAGACAACATAATCTTTGTTTATATTGTGCTGCTAAGGACCACGGAGTAAAGGAGTGTCCAATTCTGTTAAAATCAAAAAAGGGTAAGCAAGAGATAGCTCATTTAAATGAGACTGTTATAAAAAACTCATCTCACTTTACTCTTTCTGTTTGTCTACAGTGGGATCAACATCAACTTAAAGCCCAGGTGGTAATCGATTCAGGAGCAACTAATAATTTCATTCATTCATCTTTTGTTGAAAATCACAAGATTCCTATAATTAAAAAATTAATTGCATTACCTATTCGAGTCGTTGATGGTTCTTTTATCAATTCAGGTCCTGTTACCCATCATACAGTTCCATTATCATTAACATTTCCATCAGGTCACTCTGATTTGTGTACCTTCGAGGTTATTCATTCTCCTTTGTACTCCATAATTCTAGGACTCTCATGGCTAAAGAAACATCAACCAACCATCTCATGGAATAGTGGTACTATTTCCTTCGACTCACCATATTGTAAAACACACTGTACACAATCACAAACTATATTACAGGTAGATATGACAAATATACCAACAGAGTACTCAGATTTTTATGATGTTTTTGATAAGGTTGAGGCTCAATCTCTACCTCCCCACAGACCTTACGACTGTCCTATCGATTTAAAACCAAACAGTAAAATTCCTTATGGTCGTATATATCCACTCTCTGAACCAGAACAGCTTCATCTCAAAGGATATCTTGAGGAAAATCTAAAGAAAGGTTTTATTCGGCCTTCTACATCTTCAGCAGGTGCCGGGATCTTTTTCGGGAAGAATAAAGATGACAGTCTCAGGCCTATAATTGACTATAGACAACTGAACAACTGTACAATAAAAAATAGATATCCTTTACCTCTTATTCCAGAACTCATAGAGAGGTTACAGGGTGCTACCATTTTCACCAAACTGGATTTAAGAGGTGCATATAATTTAATTAGAATTCGCAAAGGTGATGAATGGTTAACTGCCTTTCGTACTAGGTATGGTCTCTACGAGTATTGTGTCATGCCTTTTGGTTTGTGCAATGCACCTGCAACTTTTCAGTTTTTCATTAATGATGTTTTCAAAGATTTACTTGACACATACATTGTCATTTATTTGGACAATATTCTCATTTATTCAAATTCCAAAGAGGATCACATACAACATGTCAGAACAGTTCTTTCAAGATTAAGACAGAACAACTTATATGTTAAGGCAGAAAAATGTATATTCAATTCTGATACTATTTCTTTCCTGGGGTATCATATTTCACCAAAAGGAATATCCATGGAGGACAACAAAGTACAAGCTATCACTAACTGGCCTATTCCAAAAAATAAGAAAGAGCTCCAGAGGTTCTTAGGATTCTCAAATTTTTATAGAAAATTTATTAAAGGTTTCTCTACTATCGCAAAACCTCTCACACTACTCACCCGAAAGAACCACAAATACCACTGGAACCAACAGGCAGATGATTCTTTTAATGCTCTCAAACATAGTTTCATTACCGCTCCAATCCTACAATTCCCAGATCCATCGAAACAATATACATTAGAAGTAGATGCATCCGAATTTGCAATAGGAGCCATTCTGTCTCAAAGAGATTCTTCTACCAACATGCTTCATCCTGTCGCATATTATTCTCGGGTTATGAATTCGGCCGAAATTAATTACCCAATTGGGGAAAAAGAACTTCTAGCCATCAAGGCTGCATTCGAATTTTGGAGACATCTACTAGAAGGGGCAAGATTTCCAATCATCATATTTACAGATCATCGTAATCTACAATATCTAATAACTAATAAAAGTCTTTCTTCCAGACAAGTCAGATGGAGTTTATTCTTTACTAGATTTGATTTTCTAATCACTTATCGTCCAGGAGTAAGAAATACAAAGGCAGATGCTCTATCTAGATATTCAACTCCATTAACTGAGAGTTCTGAACTAAACTCAATAATACCACCAGAAAAATTCATTGGCCTCTTAGTGGGGAAAACATCTATTCTCAAAGAACAACAACAGAATGATCCATTGATTAATGATTCTAGGATTCATAAAGGTAATGATGGATTTTTCTACCATGGTCATGCACTGTATGTTCCAGAATCTCTTAGGAATGACATTTTAGCTATGGCACATGATATTCCACTTTCAGGATATCCTGGTTTCAAGAAAACTCTTCATTTAATTCAAAGGGATTTCTGGTGGCCACATATGATTCAGTCTGTAAAACAATACATACAAGGGTGTGCTGTATGTACCAAATGTAAATCTCAAAGAATTCACCCTTATGGTTTACTTTTATCTCTTCCAATCGCTGACAGACCTTGGCAAGATATTGCCCTAGACTTCATTGAAGATCTACCTCCCTCTTCTAACAACACAGTCATCCTGGTTGTTGTGGATCTCTTTTAAAAAATGGCACATTTTATACCTATTCACACTTTGCCAACAGCTTCAGAAACAGCAGAATTGTTCATCAAACATATTGTCAGATTGCATGGGTTACCTAAATCTATTACGACTGACAGGGGTACACAATTTACCTCTCGATTTTGGACACAACTCTGTTCTAGTTTGCATATTGATCGCCATTTGAGTTCAGCTTACCATCCTCAAACAAACGGTCAGACCGAAAGGACTAATCAGAGTTTAGAGCAATATCTAAGATGCTACTGTACATTTCAGCAAGACAACTGGTCTTCTCTTCTACCTACTGCTGAATTCTCCTATAATAACACCATTAATTCATCTACCAATACAACTCCATTTTTCATTAACTATGGGTTTCATCCCTCTTATCATCTTCTTCAAAGATCAGAAAGTTCTTGTCCTTTGGTAAATGACACTGTGAATACGATTGCTGAAGGATTCATTCAACTAAAACAGATTTTACTACAATCTCAAGAAAAGCAAAAACGTTATTATGACTTAAGGAGAACGAAACCTCCTGATTATAAGGTGGGAGATCTAGTTTGGTTGTCTTCTAAACACTTGAAGCTTCACATTCCCAGTAAAAAGCTTGGTTCTCTGTTTATTGGTCCTTACAAAATTATTAGGATTGTTAATGCTAATGCTGTCACTTTACAACTACCAGATTCTTTTAAGATACATCCAACATTTCATGTATCCCTTTTGAAACCTTATGTTCCAGTCAGAGATCAAGTCTTGACAACTCAAGTTCCGACACTCATTGAGGATGAAGTATCATATGAAGTTGATTCCATTTTGGATTCTAGATTCTATAAGAATTCTCTACAGTATTTAGTCCGCTGGAAAAATTATACATCAGAAGAGGATTCTTGGGAACCATCCACTAACTTATCAGCACCTAGATTGGTATCTCTGTTTCATCGCAGACATCCAGACCGTCCCAAACCCTGATCTGCGGAGCAGATCGTTAAGGGGGGTGTCCTGTCATATCACAGTAATTCTCAATCTCTATACTTCATGTTTTCCACGTTTGACTGTCCCTTTAAACATAATATCACATGACCGTTATGCCTTTATAAGCCCTCCTCTCTAATTCAACTATGCTTGGTAATTTGATTCGCATGAGGAGTGATCATAACTTTCAAGAAGCTCTCTCTATTTTCATCAAGTTGTTTGCTAACTTTATATCTGCAAAGTTCTTTTCAATCACAGGACAGCATACTTTATTCTGAAACGCTAACTGACATACAGCGTGTCTGCAGTAGTTCGGCGTCTGACGTCATCAGCACTCCGGGAGTCAGTGTCGCAGCTCCTCTCTGTTGTCGGATTCTACACTGCTTCTCAGGACAACTTATTGCTAGCTAGCAAAGACTCCACAAGTACACGCTGGTCATGAAGTGATGGGTATCGTACTTAACATAAAGTTATTGCCGAAGTTACGCTAATATCATATGTTCCAAAGACTGTATAGACTAACAATTCAATCTGATACATATACGTTACTAATGGAAAGTTTGCATGCTTAACATCTTCTGCATATAACCTGGTTATTTCTGCATACAATATAATGCCATAACAATCCTGCTGTATTCATAAATAAGTTTGCATATGAACTATACTAACCTGAACATTCAAGCATTGTACCTGAGTGATAAGCTACATTCTATTTAAAGAGATACTAACAGAGCTTCAATTACATAAAGTTATAATATATTCAATATCCAAAGAGATTATTTATTGTTTAGCAATAGCTATTATATTAATTAGGAGAGTATTAGCACATTCACATTGTTATGCATATCTCCAGCAACTAAAGTTAGTTGTAATTTACTTTTGACCTAAACAGGTCACCCTCAGTCAATGAGCAGAATAAGGTTCCTAGTTTATCAAGGTACCTAGGTTTGGTGTGAGACTGAGTGGAGTAGATACAACTGGGTTCACATTAATCATATAATAAATCCTCACAATTGCATTTCAATATCAAATGCATACATGCATACCGAAATATTATCCAAAAGATAAATATATTATCAAATCCTAAATATTAGCACATAATGTTGCCTTTGATAAATATGATTTGTAATGTATTTATGAAATGTTACATGAAAAATAACAGGGAAGATTCAGAGTTGAAAGGATCAATGAAATCTTCAAAGTAATTATATTTGAGTCCAATCAATCAATAAATTAAAACATAGTAATTATTGTAACCTTGTATCAATATTTTATGAGAACAAGAATCCAAACTTTAACTAATGTTGAATCGTTGTTTCTTTAAAGATACTAATATTTTTTTATATCATATATGTCTATATATTTTTGTTATATATTCCAGAAAAGCCTTCCACTTCTGGGCATGAGCTTCCCGCCCCTCCCCAGACAGAAGCCTCTCCCCAGACAGAAGCCACTCCCGGCCCTTCCCATTCCTCCTGTCCTGTCCCTCCCAAAAAATGTACCTTTGCCTCCCTCGCCACTCTCCCCGTATGTCCGCCCGTACAGCTCCCTCACCTGCCCAGCCCCCAACTTACCAGGCCCCTGACTCCCCAGCTGTACGGGCTACCCCAGAGCGGCAACCCAATCCCATCCCTCCCCCTTCAATCCCCAGCCAGACATTCCCCCGAGTCCCCACCTTCATTGTCCTGGTTTGTCCTTCCCAGCCACAGATGTAAGTATTATTCGAAATCCACATTATAACATATTTTCTCTCATATCACTCCATATACCAATCACCACTACACGGATAGAACAATAGAAAATTAACTTTTTAGTACCTTATCTCTTCTACAGGGAGTGCAGAATTATTAGGCAAATGAGTATTTTGACCACATCATCCTCTTTATGCATGTTGTCTTACTCCAAGCTGTATAGGCTCGAAAGCCTACTACCAATTAAGCATATTAGGTGATGTGCATCTCTGTAATGAGAAGGGGTGTGGTCTAATGACATCAACACCCTATATCAGGGGTGCATAATTATTAGGCAACTTCCTTTCCTTTGGCAAAATGGGTCAAAGAAGGACTTGACAGGCTCAGAAAAGTCAAAAATAGTGAGATATCTTGCAGAGGGATGCAGCACTCTTAAAATTGCAAAGCTTCTGAAGCGTGATCATCGAACAATCAAGCGTTTCATTCAAAATAGTCAACAGGGTCGCAAGAAGCGTGTGGAAAAACCAAGGCGCAAAATAACTGCCCATGAACTGAGAAAAGTCAAGCGTGCAGCTGCCAAGATGCCACTTGCCACCAGTTTGGCCATATTTCAGAGCTGCAACATCACTGGAGTGCCCAAAAGCACAAGGTGTGCAATACTCAGAGACATGGCCAAGGTAAGAAAGGCTGAAAGACAACCACCACTGAACAAGACACACAAGCTGAAACGTCAAGACTGGGCCAAGAAATATCTCAAGACTGATTTTTCTAAGGTTTTATGGACTGATGAAATGAGAGTGAGTCTTGATGGGCCAGATGGTTGGGCCTGTGGCTGGATTGGTAAAGGGCAGAGAGCTCCAGTCCGACTCAGACGCCAGCAAGGTGGAGGTGGAGTACTGGTTTGGGCTGGTATCATCAAAGATGAGCTTGTGGGGCCTTTTCGGGTTGAGGATGGAGTCAAGCTCAACTCCCAGTCCTACTGCCAGTTTCTGGAAGACACCTTCTTCAAGCAGTGGTACAGGAAGAAGTATGCATCCTTCAAGAAAAACATGATTTTCATGCAGGACAATGCTCCATCACACGCGTCCAAGTACTCCACAGCGTGGCTGGCAAGAAAGGGTATAAAAGAAGAAAATCTAATGACATGGCCTCCTTGTTCACCTGATCTGAACCCCATTGAGAACCTGTGGTCCATCATCAAATGTGAGATTTACAAGGAGGGAAAACAGTACACCTCTCTGAACAGTGTCTGGGAGGCTGTGGTTGCTGCTGCACGCAATGTTGATGGTGAACAGATCAAAACACTGACAGAATCCATGGATGGCAGGCTTTTGAGTGTTCTTGCAAAGAAAGGTGGCTATATTGGTCACTGATTTGTTTTTGAATGTCAGAAATGTATATTTGTGAATGTTGAGATGTTATATTGGTTTCACTAGTAAAAATATATAATTGAAATGGGTATATATTTGTTTTTTGTTAAGTTGCCTAATAATTATGCACAGTAATAGTCACCTGCACACACAGATATCCCCCTAAAATAGCTATAACTAAAAACAAACTAAAAACTACTTCCAAAACTATTCAGCTTTGATATTAATGAGTTTTTTGGGTTCATTGAGAACATGGTTGTTGTTCAATAATAAAATTAATCCTCAAAAATACAACTTGCCTAATAATTCTGCACTCCCTGTATTAGCGTGACAATGGACTATGATGCACTATGGCACCTTGTCAAATAGCTCCAATGGGGCTGTGTTGGACCTTGTCAACTCCCTCCAAGGACTGTGATGCACTATGGCACCTTGTCAAATGGCTCCAATGGGCTGTGTTGGCCCTTGTCAACTCCCTCCAAGGACTGTGATGCACTATGGCACCTTGTCAAATGGCTTCAATGGGGCTGTGTTGGCCCTTGTCAACTCCCTCAAGGACTGTGATGCACTATGGCACCTTGTCAAATGGCTCCAATGGGGCTGATTTATCAATATGACTTTTTGTAACGTTGTTATTTATTTCTTTTTTATGACATCATAATCAAATAAATGTCATTAAGATATTATTTGTCCTCTTTATTCATGTCCCTGATTAAAATCTATATTTTATGTGGTTAATCCTTAAAGGGACAGGAAACCAAAAATGGTCTTACATGAATCAGATATATAATCAATTTTTCAATAAATATATTATTTACATATCTTATTTAATATGCTTCATTTTCTTGATATACTTTGCAGAAAGGTTTATCTTTGCAAGATCATGATTATCAGAGACGTGAGGTTCTAGATGTTGATTGTTGTTTGTGTATATATATATTGGTTGTTGTTGGCTCATCCATGTGTTCATTTCTAAATAATTTGTGAATTAACAAATGATCCCAAGTTTATTAAACTGAGATAATCGATGTAAATTATGAATTTGATGGCAATAGTATCCTCTCTGTGAATCCTGAACTTAATTCTTTGTATTTCATGTCCCTTTAAGTGATGCTGACCACAATTCTTTATGAATGGATATGCATTTATAAATGTTTTTGGTCTTTCTGACATCAACATAGACATATATTAATTTTTTAAAAGACTATTTTTGAATGTTGCCAGCACACGTATTCCAATTTCACTTATATCTTATTGTAGTAGTCTAACAAAAGCAATCACTGTGTGTAATGTGCATATTTTAGCTGATTAATATCTTTCTCTTATTATTGTTTCTCTTTAATTATCCAACAAGATATTGCTATAAGGTAGGCTGACCATATTTCAACTTGAACAAGTGACACATATGATAAATACATGTGTCATTATTCTTATTCAAAATAAATCTTCAAACATATCTGAAAACATCCCTGACATATGTATTTCTCATGTGTCCCTTTTTAAAGTGTAAAGATGGACACCATAGCTATAGTTAACATATAATGTATACCCAATCCCTATTTTCATAATGTATCTCGTAGCATTATTTATCATTTATGTCTAACATACGATTATTTAGAATTTTTTATTTACATAACTTCTAAAATTTCCATAAGTCTCTTTGTATCATTGATTTAAGGAGCAGCAGGGCACTACTGGTCTCTAATTGAACACATAGGTGAACTAATGACAATCGGTATATATGTAGCCACCAATCAGCAGTTAGAACATCTTATTTTTCAGCTCGAGATTAACTCTAAACACATTTCATCAAAAGATAACAAGAAAAAGAAGCAAATTTAAATAATATACTTAAATATTTAAAAGTAGTTCAAATTTCAATCTCGTACATAATCGTGGAACATAAAATGTGTGTTTTATGTAGATTTAAACCCTGCTGCTTCATAAATAGTTAATAATCCTCTTATTCTAATGAAATATATCCTTGTTACCAAGAATGGATTCTATTTCATATATCACAGTACAGGGAGTGCAGAATTATTAGGCAAATGAGTATTTTGATACTGATACTGATACTGATTTTTCTAAGGTTTTATGGACTGATGAAATGAGAGTGAGTCTTGATGGGCCAGATGGTTGGGCCCGTGGCTGGATTGGTAAAGGGCAGAGAGCTCCAGTCCGACTCAGACGCCAGCAAGGTGGAGGTGGAGTACTGGTTTGGGCTGGTATCATCAAAGATGAGCTTGTGGGGCCTTTTCGGGTTGAGGATGGAGTCAAGCTCAACTCCCAGTCCTACTGCCAGTTTCTGGAAGACACCTTCTTCAAGCAGTGGTACAGGAAGAAGTCTGCATCCTTCAAGAAAAACATGATTTTCATGCAGGACAATGCTCCATCACACGCGTCCAAGTACTCCACAGCGTGGCTGGCAAGAAAGGGTATAAAAGAAGAAAATCTAATGACATGGCCTCCTTGTTCACCTGATCTGAACCCCATTGAGAACCTGTGGTCCATCATCAAATGTGAGATTTACAAGGAGGGAAAACAGTACACCTCTCTGAACAGTGTCTGGGAGGCTATGGTTGCTGCTGCACGCAATGTTGATGGTGAACAGATCAAAACACTGACAGAATCCATGGATGGCAGGCTTTTGAGTGTCCTTGCAAAGAAAGGTGGCTATATTGGTCACTGATTTGTTTTTGTTTTGTTTTTGAATGTCAGAAATGTATATTTGTGAATGTTGAGATGTTATATTGGTTTCACTGGTAAAAATAAATAATTGAAATGGGTATATATTTGTTTTTTGTTAAGTTGCCTAATAATTATGCACAGTAATAGTCACCTGCACACACAGATATCCCCCTAAAATAGCTAAAACTAAAAACAAACTAAAAATTACTTAAAAAAATATTCAGCTTTGATATTAATGAGTTTTTTGGGTTCATTGAGAACATGGTTGTTGTTCAATAATAAAATTAATCCTCAAAAATACAACTTGCCTAATAATTCTGCACTCCCTGTATTAGCGTGACATTCCTAGATAACAATATAGCACATAGCACATACAAGTTTTTAAAATATAAATACGTTTCTTATTGACATTTAAAGCTGTAAAAGGAGTCCAAGTATTGGCTGACGTTTTTACGCGATCTCGGATGCACCATGTTGGTTAAGACGTCACATGCCAAGCTGTAAAATTTCAAGGATTGGCTGACGTTTTTACTCAACCTCGGATGCGCCTTGGATTGTCTAACGTTTTTACGCAATCTCGGATGCGCCACGGTGGTTAAGACGTCACATGCCAAGCTGTAAAATTTCAAGGTTTGGCTGACGTTTTTACGTTACCTCGGATGCGCCTTGGATTGGCTGACTTTTTTACGCGATCTAGGATACTCCATGTTGGTTAAGACGTCACATGCCAAGCTGTAAAATTTCAAGGATTGGCTGACGTTTTTACGCGATCTCGTATGCGCCATATTTCTTAAGACGTCACATGCCAAGGTGTTAAATGCGTCTGATTGGCTTACGTAATCCCGCAATATTTGATTTTGCACGTAAACCACGTTTGCGAATGAGAAGCCAAGTTTAAAACCATGGCGAGTATGTATTGTGTCAGTCATGTACATTGTTGAACCACAGCTGATAAAGAACACAAAAATCTCTTTTGATGGCTGTCTCGTTGAAGAAACGAATGAAGGCAATATGTTTTCATGCATAATATATTCTGAGGCAAGTGCAAATCCATGCATATAAAATATGTTTGTCAACAATATTTTCAATTTAAAAAAAATTAGTGTGTTGTGTTGAATTTTCTACATATCTAATTGCTAAAGATTGTATTTGAATCAAGTAATAAATATGCATTGACCTTTATCATATGCTAAATATATGAGATGCCTACTTATTCTAGATGTTATGTCATGTTATTTTTTCTTAAAGGGACATTATACACTCATTTACAGTTTCAAGAAAAAGTATGTGAACCCTTTGGAATTATATGGATTTCTGCACAAATTGGTCAAAAAATGTGATCTGATCATCATCTAAGTCACAACAATAGACAATCACAGTCTGCTTAAACTAATAACACACAAAGAATGAAATGTTGCCATGTTTTTATTGAACACACCATGTAAACATTCACAGTGCAGGTGGAAAAAGTATGTGAACCCCTAGACTAATGACATCTCCAAGAGCTAATTGGAGTGAGATGTCAGCCAACTGGAGTCCAATCAATGAGATGAGATTGGAAGTGTTGGTTACAGCTGCCCTGTCCTATAAAAAACACACACCAGTTCTGGGTTTGCTTTTCACAAGAAGCATTGCCTTATGTGAATGATGCCTCGCGCAAAAGAGCTCTCAGAAGACCTACGATTAAGAATTGTTGACTTGCATAAAGCTGGAAGGGTTATAAAAGTATCTCCAAAAGCCTTGCTGTTCATCAGTCCACGGTAAGACAAATTGTCTATAAATGGAGAAAGTTCAGCACTACTGCTACTCTCCCTAGAAGTGGCCGTCCTGTAAAGATGACTGCAAGAGTACAGCGCAGACTGCTCAATGAGGTGAAGAAGAATCCTAGAGTGTCAGCTAAAGACTTAAAAAAGTCACTGGCAAATGCTAACATCCCTGTTAGCGAATCTACAATACGTAAAACACTAAACAAGAATGGATTTCATGGGAGGATACCACAGAGGAAGCCACTGCTGTCCAAACAAAACATTGCTGCACGTTTACAGTTTGCACAAGAGCACCTGGATGTTCCACAGCAGTACTGGCAAAATATTCTGTGGACAGTTGAAACCAAAGTTGAGTTGTTTGGAAGAAACACACAACACTATGTGTGGTGAAAAAGAGGCACAGCACACTAACCTAAAAACCTCATCCCAACTTTGAAGTATGGTGGTGGGGGCATCATGGTGTGGGGCTGCTTTGCTGGGTCAGGGCCTGGACGGATTGCTATCATCGAAGGAAAAATGAATTCCCAAGTTTATAAAGACATTTTGCAGGAGAACTTAAGGCCATCTGTCTACCAGGTGAAGCTCAACAGAAGATGGGTGTTGCAACAGGACAATGACCCAAAGCATAGAAGTAAATCAACAACAGAATGGCTTAAACAGAAGAAAATATGCCTTCTGAGGTGGCCCAGTCAGAGTCCTGACCTCAACCCAATTGAGATGCTGTGGCATGACCTCAAGAAAGCAATTCACACCAGACATCCCAAGAATATTGCTGAACTGAAACAGTTCTGTAAAGAGGAATGGTCAAGAATTACTCCTGACCGTTGTGCACATCTGATCTGCAACTACAGGAAACGTTTGGTTGAAGTTATTGCTGCCAAAAGAGGTTCAACCAGTTATTAAATCCAAGGGTTCACATACTTTTTCCACCTGCACTGTGAATGTTTACATGGTGTGTTCAATAAAAACATGGCAACATTTCATTCTTTGTGTGTTATTAGTTTAAGCTGACTGTGATTGTCTATTGTTGTGACTTAGATGATGATCAGATCACATTTTATGACCAATTTGTGCAGAAATCCATATCATTCCAAAGGGTTCACATACTTTTTCTTGCAACTGTATTCTTAGCATATATCTTTTGTAGATGATCTATTTATATAGTCCTTATTTCTTTTAAATGTCTAGTTTTGCTTATGTTTAAATACCATTGCTGTGATTTTCTGACTCCTAACAAGCCTCAAAGTTTGATGTGAGTACCATCAGCTACCTTCTGCAGCTTGCTCCTGTTTGTGTAAAGGGTCTTTTCATATGCAAAAGATGGGGGATTGTTTTATTTCCCACTTGCAATGGCCTTTCCAGCTAACTTTTCAACATAGCTAAAGTGAGAGTTTCTAAGTAAGTCTTTAAACCGTTTTATCATGGATTTTTATATCAGTATGTGGGCATCCTGTTCTTTATAGTAGTGTCTATTACATGCAGTTCTCTGAAAATGAGTGTATACTGTCCCTTTAATGTAAATGCTCAGTACTGTGTATGAGTTCCACATTGCTAATCTACAAATATATTACTGTGAGCATATATTTCTAATGTAACTCTTAAAAGGACATGAAACCATATTCCTTCTAAAGGAAATGTCTTTCTTAAATAATTCAAACACAATAATGTATCTTTAAGAAAATAGACTTTATTTAACACGTCGATAGAAATATGGCATACAGGCTTAGTATCCTATTCAAATATTTTCTTGTTTGAACAAGTACATGTAGATATACCAAAAATCCCTAAGGATTAGTATATGTTAGCATATGTTATTTAAAGGGACAGTCAAGCAAAGCAAAACAGTAATGATTTTAATCTCAAAAAATGCAATTTGTATAAAATATATCTCAAACGTTTATCACCAATTTTTCTTATTTCTATTGGTATTCTTAGTTGATAGTTAAACCTAGGAGGTTCATCTGCTCATTTCTTAGACCTTGAAGAGTGCATCTAATCTGAATGCATTTTGACCACTAGAGGGCATTATTTTTTGTGTTTCATATAGAAAACATTGAGCTCATGCAGTATAGTTACCCTGGATTGATCAGTGATTGGCTGAAATGGCGGTCTGTCAAAAAAACTGAAATAAGTGGTAATTTTTCTGAGGCATAGATACAAGGTTAATCACAGAAGTAAAACGTGTATTTCTCTAAGTCTGGTTTTTCAAAACTTGTTAATTTGTAATAAAGTGTTTTGTTTGTAACCAACAATAATTAATGTTCTGAATGTCCCTTTAAGCTGTGTTGTTGGCATCAAAACAGTGATATGCCATCATGTATAATTGTAACGGTCATTTTGTTTGAGATTAGGGAAACAGTTTGGACATCACATCACAGAAACCAATCAATGTAATGAACAAGGATAGGTATGTGATGATGTGGTGTCTACACACTTGTAAAACACACTCTGCAAACAATCTGCCTCCTTGGACCCGGTCCCATAGAAGCAGATTATATACAGAGTGTGCTCCACAAGTGTAAGAATACCACATCATCACATACCTAGCCATTACACATTAAATAAATAAATATATATATGTATATAAAAAAAAATTACTTCCTTTTCCTTCCCTTCTTCCCACGAGACGGAGGCTCTGGGGGGGGGGGGGGTAACTGTCCCCTCCTACGAGTTCTCATCAAAGATGTTTGGGGAAGAGGAGAAGGAGGAGTACTGGGATCACTCGGCTGAGGAAGAGATGGAGGAAGAGATGGAGGAGGAAATGGAGGAGGGCCAGCAGCAGATGGCCCAGCATGCGCCTCCCGGAGGACCTGCAATATATCTCTCAGAGTATGCAAGATCTCTCTTTGGTCTTGGATAAGCTCTCTTTGGTCTTGGATAAGCTCTCTTTGGTCTTGTCGAATGGCATTAATTGCTTCCGTCAGCTGGATTCTGCTTTCCACATTTTCCCTCTGGGAGGCACGCATCTCTTCCAGAAAATCTCTTAATATCTGCACCTTTACTATCTCCTCCTGAGGGGCTGCTGGTGCACGGCGGGCTGCTGGTGCAGGAGGGGCTGCTGCAGGGATCTCTTCTGCAGTGGGGGCTTCTTCCAAGGATGAGGATAGAGGGATGTCTTCCATGTCTCCCCGAGGTGGCGATTCATCTCCACCACTCTCATACCTGGGTGAAGGAGGAGCCTGTGGGTGCTGTGCTGCCTCCTCCCCGGGCTCAGACTCTGTATATTGTAAAAAGAAAGAAATCAAGATATTAGCACAGTTCCAAATAAAGATGTAAATGCTTTTTGCTTACAATAGAATTACAAAGGGCAGCCTCATTAATCCACTTTCATATACAACAATCAATACGATTTCCGCATTTTCCAATTTTCTGATATCCATTTTCTGATATCTATCTGGTCAATCTGAATGTGTTTTCGTGTTTGTTTTCAGTCTGATTAAATGCACACCTAACCTGTAGCCTAGATACTAATGTGATGGCTTTTCGTGAAATGCAACTTTCGCAAGGTAATTGTGAATGCGTTTACATAATAATGTCTAAAAAAGCGTAATAGCATTAATCATATCCTTAAATACATAAATTATTTTTGATGGAAAGGGATTATTAAATGAGCTTACCGGAAGATGAGAGTGGCAGGTTCCCGGTATCAACTCCTCCGATACCGACTATGGCCACCTCGGAGATGCTGGGACGCAAATTTCCTCCCATCGGGAATACTCCACAATCTTTTCAGGACTGCCACCGGTCCCTGTTAGATATTGGTTCTCCCTCAAGAGCTTTCTTTTGAGTTCCATTTTGCAGTCCCGGTAGCGATGCTTTATAGACTCGACATCCCTGTTATGGACCCCCCACTGCATTAACGGCATCCCTGGTCTCCAGCCATAGCTTCCTCTTCTCCCTAGGGGTGACCTTCTGAGCCTTCAGCCTCCTAGACCTCTCCATATAAGCCTCTATGAGGGCCTCCCTAGTCAGCTTGGCTTTCCCCTGTGATATGAGCCTCTGTATCCCGGACTGTGAAGCTCTACGCTGCCCGCCACTGGGCCCAGCCATTTGTTCATCTTGAACAAAGTGGCCGGGTCCACCCACCGCTTCCCCCCCTTCCTGTCCTGTTCCTCTCCCTCTCCCCCTCTCCTGCCTAACCTCCTCTACAATCTCCTCTCTAAACTCCTGCCTAATCAGCTCTAATAGCTGCGGACTAATCTGCCCCCTATTCCAACCTCCCGACATACTCCAACAAAAAGTGAATGTGCCCAAATGAAAGGGGGTCAAAATAAATAACAAAATGGAAAGAAAAAAAAAGTGCTCAAAGTGTGAAAGGGATATAAATAAAAGAGGGTACGGATTCTTAAACAGACAAAAAATGTATAAAAAGACTAAAATGAGGATATGTAAACCAAATCTAACTATGGGATGGGTATGGGTTTACAGGGAATTGGGTATGGGATTACAGGGAATGGGATTACAGGGAATGGGATGAAAGGGAATTAGGTATGGAGTGTAGTATGAGAGGGGATGAGAGGGTATGGGGTATGGAGTGTATGTAGTGTTATTGATAAGTGTATGTATGTATTGAATGTGTTTGCGGGTAAATGTGTTAAGTATTCAAAAAAAACTCACTCACTACCGCTCTCTCACTATCTCACACTACCACTAACTCACTATCTTACACTACCACTAACTAACTCACTTTCTCACACTACCACTAAGTCACTATCTCACACTACCACTAACTCACTATCTCACACTACCACTAACTAACTCACTTTCTCACACTACCACTAAGTCACTATCTCACACTACCACTAACTCACTATCTTACACTACCACTAACTAACTCACTTTCTCACACTACCACTAAGTCACTATCTCACACTACCACTAACTCACTATCTCACACTACCACTAACTAACTCACTATCTCACAATACCACTAACTCACTAAATCTCACCCTACCACTAACTTACTATCTCACACTACCACTAAGTAACTCACTAAATCTCACAATACCACTAAATATCTCACTCTCTCACATTACCACTAACTAACTCACTCACTAAATCTCACAATACCACTAACTCTCTAACCTCCAATTATTCTCCAGCAACACAGTCAAAGAAACCATGCTTGTGGCGTGCTTATATACCCTATGTAAATGTTTAATGATGTACCGGTTTGCCAGTAAAGCATGCTCAGGTGTGCTTTGTTAGTAATTAGTATGTGTGAAATGTGTTATTAGTTGTGTGAATTTGTGCATGCTCATATTGAGTTAGTATTTGTGGAATGTGTATAATGCGATGATGTCACAGTGATCGTTTTCCATAACATTGTCCCCCAAAAATTATCAGTAAATGTAAATCCATATTTGTGATGGTGTCGTATTTGTGAAGTGGCGTAAATGTTTCTTGTACTATGTTCCGTAATCTTGAATGTGAATGTTTTGTTTGTGTATGAGTGTGCAAATCTTTTTCGTGTTGTTTTGTTCCGTGTTGCAAGATCGTAAGGTATTTCCTGTATTCCTCGTTTAGTGTTAATCATGTTTATTGTTTTTCTTTTCCGATTGTGAATATGTAATGCATATGTGCTATGAAAAAAACAAAGTTATTTTCTCCCTTCCGTATGTGTATTTGGATTAAGCTTCACCCCTCACCCTGGACAACAGAAGCATTCATACAAATAACAAAGAAGGCGGTTATGGCACCGGTTATTACTCATGAGTCTATGTCTGCGCTCGGTCCTGGGGAAGCAGTAACACCCGTTGGTGGAGTATACGATTCCTCTAGCTGCTCCCCTGTTCAAGCATACAGGTATCCTCGACTTTGGTGAGACTGTGCAACCGCTTCCAGTCGGCGTCTGACGTCACAGTGTAGACCCGCTGTGCAATCCAATTGGGCGGGTGAGAGGGCTTGGTCTGGAGCATGGTAAACGGGTATCCTCATTGGCTTAAGCAAGTAACAAACATCAATGATACAGAGGAGATCAGATACAACTTGGTGCTTCAAAAACTTTTCTTTATTACGTTTAAAACAGCAACTCCAATTAGAATATACAACAAACACACTCCAGCAGAGTGCACAAATACAGGATGGTGGCTACTAGTGCTGCTGACGCGTTTTGGCTACCTGTGCCGTAGTCATAGCATGACTAGTGACCCTCATACCCAGCTTTAAAAAAGGTGTTTGCTTGGTATCTCATTGGTTAAGAACACAAGCACACCTCCTGTATAAGAAGCTTTGATTATGCCTCCTATTGCGTGCACAATAATAATAACAAAGACACTTTAGGATATATGTGAGTATCTAAACTAACGTAAATACATTAATTGTGTCACATAGAAATCATTAATCTATATATCTATATACATTAATAGAGAGTTATACATAATAATGAGTGTTTTAGATTGAAACATTCATATAGCGTATCAATTGGATACTTTTTATAAGTTGCAAATAAAGTGTCTAGTAAATAATAGCACTCAAACAAGTAAGTACATAGATAAATCAGGTATACAATTGAACATTATGTTATCATATTTTCAAAATTGTTTATGGGAAATATTATCTTACTGATATATATAGGCCAAGGGATAGGATAGGAAGATATATCACATAGGTAGCCCTACAATTGAAGCATCTATCATGTTCAAAGGATTCACCAGTTACAGTGCTGGTGAAACCATTGCCTGGGGATAGGTGGCTACATGCTATGCAGTCTGCATAATGGCATTTAAAGACACCTTTTGTACTTAACCAGGAACTTGGGGTTTCCCTTTTGGTAGTGATAATTGTGGTTGGTGCTACCAGATTACCTATCGTCTTGCCACGTTTAAAAGCAAAGCGACAACCCTTTTTGGCTACATTTATTAGCCCCTCGTCTGCTTGTAATAAGGGAAAGTGTTTGGATACTATGTTACAAATTTCATCATATTGGTCACTGTAGGTTGTCATGAAGATAACCCTATCTTTTGTACCCTTATTCCAGTCATGATCTGATTTTTGTTGTTTTTTTGGCTCTAATAGGCTCTTTTCCTAGTGCTGACCTCTTTTTTGATGCCTAATAGCATCTTTTTGGGGTAGTTTCTAGATATAAGCCTATTTGTTAACTCTGTAGCTTGTGTTTCAAAGGTTGTTTTATCAGAGCAATTTCTAAGAGTTCTTAGGTATTGCCCCTTGGCAATAGCTTTAAAACCCCTATTCGGGTGGTTACTCTTCGCATGTAATATTGTATTTCTGGCTGTTGGTTTGCGATATATACTGGTAGTAATATACCCCTTTCCTTCAGTAAAAACTCCTGATAGAGATACATCAAGGTAGTTAATAGTATTCAAATCGGTCTCAAAGGTAAAGCCCAACCCTATATCATTGTCATTTAATTCATCAATGAATTTTGTTATTAAACTTGGGTCTCCCTGCCAAATCAAAATGAGATCATCTATAAATCTCTTAAAAAACTGGATGTGCTGTTTGAACTGGTTTCTATCTTCATAGATGTGGGACTGCTCCCAACACCCCATAAAGAGGTTAGCGTAGGAGGGGGCAAACTTAGCCCCCATAGCAGTCCACATCCTCTGGAGATAGAAATTGTCCTGAAAACAAAAATAGTTGTGGGTTAATAGGTAGTGTGTAACGCGTAGAATAAAGTCGCACTGTTCATCTTCAAATTGCCCTGATCTAGTCAGAAACCATCTAATGGCTTTAAGGCCCTCTTTATGGGGTATAGATGAATAAAGTGCTTTTACATCTATAGTTACCCACATATTAGACTTTTGCCAGTTTTCATCTTTTAACAACCCCAACAGATGTTTTGTGCTAGTCAAATGACTTGGTAGATCTTCAACAAATGGCTGGTACAACATACAACGATAAATAATCAAACTATTTACAACAGGTGTGAATTATGAACATCCTGTAGATACTGTGGTAAAACCAAGATTAAATCAATCTTGATTCAAACCCCACCCCTTCCACACTACCAACCTCCTCTAACAAGCGCATATAGTACAGAAGGAACAATGAGTAATAGTAAGTACGTACCTTCAACTAGAAATGAAGGAGTTCAATAAGGTCAAATATTGAAGTTGATAAGGTTTTTTGTCTGGGGCCCAGTTGGTTTAGAAGGGGAGGGCCAGAAGGCACCAATTGCTCAGAATCCCCACATACCAACACTAGAACAAACACAAATGAACCAGGGCAGATCCAACAGATATCCTCAGAGGAGTCAGAGGAGAGGGTATTACACAAAATATCAGTAGAAAATAACATAGTTAATTTATCTGATTATGTGTTGACCGAAACCGAGACTAGAGTCTTAAATAAGGGACTCAGCTTTGTCCCTAATTCTAACTTTAACCTCTTCTCAACACTATTAGATGTTAACAAGCTGATCAGATCCCTTACTCTAAAAAAGTTTTTTAATCAAACTGAAAAACAGGATATGACATGTGAGGATCCTGACAATAACCCTATACCAAATCTTACATTCACTGAGGACTGTGACAGGGTAGCTTTGGAAGATCTGTATTTGACAGGAGCAGTGGGTCCAACAGATAATGTCAATTTACCCAGATTTAAAGGTAATTCTACCTTTTACCCCAAACAAAGCAGGGGCCAAATTTTAGAAACCTTTCAAAAGAGAATAGAAAATTATCTCACTGCTCTGTCGTCCAATATCAGATCAGATCTGGGCAAATCCAACTTAACCAGAAAAGAAAAAGAGCCTTAACTAAATTACAAAAAAATTAACAGATAGTGATCAGAGCAGAGGACCAAGGGGGGGCTCAATAGTGTTACAAAACAAAAGTCGATTCATTTGTGAAGCAATGAGACAATTAACAAACACTGATCAATATACACTACTTAGGAAAGACCCCACAAACGATTACCAACTTGAATTAATGGATTTATTAGATGAAGGTAGGGAAATAGGAATGTTGATGATAATACTTACAAATACTTACAAGTAGATTTCCTGTAAGACCCACCTTCAATAACCTTCCTAAGGTGCACAAACCCGGGACAGAAATACAGGGCAGGCCAATCATCAATGGTATTGGCTCCCTAACTGAGAGACTCTCACAATGGCTGGATGCAATACTCCAGCCATTTGTTGAAGATCTACTGAGGTCATTTGACTGACACGAAACATCTGTTGGGGTTGTTAAAAGATGAAGACTGGCAAAAGTCTAATATGTGGGTAACTATAGATGTAAAAGCACTTTATTCATCTATACCCCATAAAGAGGGCCTTAAAGCCATTAGATGGTTTCTGACTAGATCAGGGCAATTTGAAGATGAACAGTGCGACTTTATTCTACGCGTTACACACTACCTATTAACCCACAACTATTTTTGTTTTCAGGACAATTTCTATCTCCAGAGATGTGGGGACTGCTATGGGGGCTAAGTTTGCCCCCCTCCTACGCTAACCTCTTTATTGGGGTGGTGAGAGCAGTCCCACATCTATGGAGATAGAAACCAGTTCAAACAGCACATCCAGTTTTTTAAGAGATTTATAGATGATCTCATTTTGATTTGGCAGGGAGACCCAAGTTAATACAAAATGCATTGATGAATTAAATGACAATGATATAGGGTTGGGCTTTACCTTTGAGACCGATTTGAATACTATTAACTACCTTGATGTATCTCTATCAGGAGTTTTTACTGAAGGAAAGGGGTATATTACTACCAGTATATATCGCAAACCAACAGCCAGAAATACAATATTACATGCGAAGAGTAACCACCCGAATAGGGTTTTTAAAGCTATTGCCAAGGGGCAATACCTAAGAACTCTTAGAAATTGCTCTGATAAAACAACCTTTGAAACACAAGCTACAGAGTTAACAAATAGGCTTATATCTAGAAACTACCCCAAAAAGATGCTATTAGGCATCAAAAAAGAGGTCAGCACTAGGAAAAAACAACAAACATCAGATCATGACTGGAATAAGGGTACAAAAGATAGGGTTACCTTCATGACAACCTACAGTGACCAATATGATGAAATTTGGTAACATAGTATCCAAACACTTTCCCTTATTACAAGCAGATGAGGGCTAATAAATGTAGCCAAAAAGGGTTGTCGCTTTGCTTTTTAAACGTGGCAAGAACGATAGGTAATCTGGTAGCACCAACCACAATTATCACTACCAAAAGGGAAACCCCAAGTTCCTGGTAAAGTACAAAAGGTGTCTTTAAATGCCATTATGCAGACTGCATAACATGTAGCCACCTATCCCCAGGCAATGATTTCACCAGCACTGTAACTGGTGAATCCTTTGAACATGATAGATGCTTCAATTGTAGGGCTACCTATGTGATATATCTTCTCACATGCAACCACTGGCAATTTACAATACGTGGGTATGACCTCACGTGAAGTAAGGTCGAGAATACGCGAACATGTCAATAATATCAAATTGGGCATTCTCACGACACGCCTTAATAAACCATTTTTCGTTTGTTCCATAATAAAAAACTCTGACTCACTACACTGGACCAGTAGTAAAACATATCCTCCCCCCACAGAGAGGAGGGGATAGAGACTCACTATTAGCCAGGGAGGAAGTATTCTGGATCCTCAAGCTAAAAACCAGAAAGCCCTATGGATTAAAATAGTGAGTTTGATCTCATTAATTTCTGGCATTGAGAGTAGTGTCCCAGTCGCTTCCACCTATCCCTTGGCCTATATTATCATTAAGATAATATTTCCATAACAATTTTGAAAAATATGATAACATAATTTCAATATGTATACCTGCTTTATCTATGTACTTACTTGTTTGAGTGCTATTATTTACTAGACACTTTATTTGCAACTTATAAAAAGTATCCAATTGATACGGTTATATGAATGTTTCAATCTACAACACTCATTATATGTATACTCTCTATTAATGTATATAGATAAATAGATGAATGATTTTATTATGTGACACAATTAATGTATTTACGTTAGTTTAGATACTCACATATATCCTAAAGTGTCATTGTTATTATTATTGTGCATGCAATAGGAGGCATAATCAAAGCTTCTTATACAGGAGGTGGTGCTTGTGTTCTTAACCAATGAAGATACAAGCAACACCTTTTAAAGCTGGGTATGAGGGTCACTAGTCATGCTATGACTACGGCACAGGTAGCCGAAACGCGTCAGCAGCACTAGTAGCCACCATCCGGGTATTTGTGCACTCTGCTGGAGTGTGTTCGTTGTATATTCCTAATTGGAGTTGCTGTTTTAAACGGGAATAAAGAAAAGTTTTTGAAGCACCAAGTTGTATTGGATCTCCTCTGTATCATTGATGTTTGTTACTTGCGTATGTGCTATGTTGCGTGATTGTTGTTAGTACACTTGCTGTGTGTTTTTGTTGTGCATAATGTGGTATACGTAATATGACAGAGCAGTGCGTATTTCTCGCGAGATCGAGTGTTAGCTGAAAATGCGTGCTTCTTTGTTTTATCATTATCTCTATGGGGGAGGAATGTTTTACGCTGCAGTGATTACACGGTATAAAAATAAACGAGGTACGAGGTTGTTTTAAAACTCGTAATACCTACGTTAAGAAAAGTGCACAAAGGAAATAAAGTACACGTAACTAAACGCACCCCTTCTAACGCAAAAACTCGTAATCTAGGCGTTGGTATTCTTAGTTGAAAGTGAAATCTAGAAGGTTCATATGCTAACTCTAAGCCCTTGAAGGCCGCCTCTTAACTCAGTGCATTTTGACAGTTTTTTCACCACTGAGGGGTGTTGATTCATGTGTTTCATATAGATAACACTGTGCTCACTCACGTGGAGTTCCTAGGAGCCCGCACTGATTGGCTAAAATGCTAGTCTGTCAAAAGAACTGAAATAAGAGGGGGTGGTTTGCAGAGGCTTAGATACATGATAATCACAGAGGTCCTTTAATAGTAATGTTGGTCCTCAACGCTCCTATGCAAGCTGCAAGGGTGGGGGTCAGGCTTTCTTCTTATTTTTCCCGTTCAGCTGTTCTTAATTCCCCAAATAGTTGAGCTAGGAAAACTCCATCTCTTTATGTAACTGTGCTGCCTCTTTAAAAAAAATGTCCCTTTTATAATATGCTATCACGGAAGTCCACAGTATTTCATCTGAGACAAGGTCATTGTCATTTAATTGAAAGTATCCTGGAGGTCGGAAGCAGTTTGCACTCTCCATGGGTTTTTGATTTGGTAGTCTGAAAGTCGCCAAGGGCGAGCTGCTTCCTCCGATGGAGAAAGAAGTAGGGTGACAGTCACCATGTAATGGTCAGACCAAGGGCATGTAACAATATTCACCAGTTTTGACTAGTCAAGAGTACGATCACTAAAGATGGTATCAATTCGGGAGGTAAGAATGGTGGGCATGGAATAATAAGTATATATAAAATTTAATATAACAGGTAGAAAGGGTAGAAACCAAATAAGTAGCTACACAAAAGACACGGATCTCAGCACATCATTTATATTTCCAGATACAAATATCAATAATATTCACCATGTAAAAATGGTTAAACACAGTTGCTTTACCAATCATGCATATAACACTATAGGCAAGGTATCTGCATAGGCAAAGTTTAGACATATGAACCATTCAATGTATTCAGAAACGGAATTGCTTTGAAGACCTACAACAAATATTCCAAACAGGTGCAAAATTTCTACTATGTTCTTAACATGGCAACACCTCCACTAGAGGGTGGCTTAGCGTAATATGCGAAAATCGGCCACCATAGTTGATCCATGAGGATCTATGCCTGTTAAGAAATACCTCTATTATATATAGGACAAAAATATTGCAAATATATAAATGCAACTGAATAAACTACATAGATGCCCCAGTAGACATGAAGGTAAAACAGACTATGGGGTATGTACAACACCTTTTCAGAGGACACCACTATATCAAATAGTACTTGGTGCCATGAAAATTAAGCATGTTTAGGATCTATGTACAACTCCAAGTCGAGTCTGAATATTACCATAACAAAAATTAAGGTACAGTGTTAACAGCCAGGCAAAGACATACAATGTAGATATATCTTATAGTTCAAACATGCACCGTGAATTTCGTGAGATTTTGATATTGATATTGAAAATTATCCTGCAGGCAGAACTCGCTACCGTAATTTGACCAGTTCAAAGAGGATACGCTAACAATTCCTTCAGTGAGGCAGATGTACTTGGTAAGCACTCACCTCAAGCGTAGTCCATAGGACTAATTTCCTCCATGAGTTTTTACTTAAGATCAGAAGTCCAGGACTTTCACCAAAAGTACAAGAGTAAACAGGATCACCATGCCTTTTAAACGAACTTACAAGAGGCTTATTTTCCTCCGTACCACCTTCTCTCAGCTTCTAAGGTTCGTCTAAAGATAGGCACGGCTACTTGTAACAAGTGTGTAGCAAACAGAGTTCCTCCTTATCTGCTGCAAAGCTGGAAACACTGTAAACCATCCGTTAGGTCTAGAACAGAGCAACTCGTTCTGCGTACATCTCTGCCGACGCACGTTTCACCCCCCACGTGACTGCACACGTCATAGGGGTTTCCTCAGGGCAAACGGGTAATAAGTATAGGTCATGGTCATTGGGGTGGAGGCATCGCATATGTCAAAAAGATTATTATGCGGTTTGAAATCTCCTCAAATTTAGTAGTGTTTTTGGATCAGTTTTCGTCTGTTTGGAGGTTTGTCTGTCAATGGCAGGGTACCAAATAATATGAAAATCTCCAATCAGTAGAGACCCTCTATTAAGTTGGCCTATTTGAGTAGAATGTGTCTCAGGAAAGAATCTTGGTGTTCGTTTGGGGGCATATACATTAGCGAGAGTGTAGAGAGCGCTATTTAGTTTGCATAATAGTAAGAGGCATCTCCCTTCCGGCTCTCTATCTATAGTGATTGGCGAGTATGCTATATTTCGTCTAAAGAGTATTGCTACTCCTCTTTTTTTTTTTGGAGTAGGAGGCACTTCCACATGTCGGGTAGAGGCAGGGTTTAAATGGGTGAGAGGGGGGATCCATCCAGTGGGTCTCTTGCAGGTAAGCAACTCCTACCTTGTTCCTTTTGAGCTGTCTCAGAAGTAAACTTCGTTTAGTGGGGGTATTGAGGCCCTTGATATTAAGGGTAGAAAACGTCAGTGATGTCATTTGTCAGGGCCAATACTGATTGTATGCAGGAACCTTCTGAGGGCATTCTGGACGTAGGAAGCGAGAGGAAGAAGGGAAGGGGTAGGAGGGGAGAAAGTAACTAAAAACAAAAAAAAACACGGGGGAGAGAAACATTGCACAATTGTTCAAAGTTATATGTAGCACAGGTAGCAAAGTATCGGTCAGCGCAGAATCGAACTGCCAAAGGCTATCCTGAAAGTCCAGTGTCTGGGCTGCCAGGGTGGTGCGATAAGTATACATATACTTACTTAGGAGGGGGGGGGAGGGTTTAGCATCAATAACCTTTTATATCTTCTGGGGTTATAGGGTTATAGTTTCATAAATCAAAAATCCGTAGATCCATAAATCCACAGATAGGCATATAAACATAAAGGCTCCTTCAACTAGACAACAATTGGTATACAGGAACAAGAGTATATAAAACATGTGAGAAACAGTACAAACATGTTAACTAACAATCAACTATGATGTGTGTGTCACAGGGTCTGTGGCACATTAGGTTCTAGATAAACAAGACATGAACCACACTTTAATGCAAGGAGTAGTGCAAACAGTAAGAATTAAGAATAGCTTATTTCAAAATAACATGTCTCTGGGAGGGTCCGCAGAAAGGAGATCCGTAGACCCCTCAGGAGATAGTATACTGTAAAGGATACTTCCAAGAGTTCAAGGCAGCTGCATCTCAAAAGGGGGAAGTGAGGTGACCTGTCAGGAAAAAGTCTCTCAAGAAGGCTTTGGATGGGGTCCAGTGGGTCTTTTTTTGGGTTGATGTGTTCTATGGGGGAGGGGTTGCCATTAAGGTGCAGTGGCTCAAAGGGAGGGAATTCTAGAAGCTGTTTCCATATGAATGTCAGGTTCCTCTAGAATTAATTTCCATTTGAGAAGGAGCGACTTGGCTTGTTGAGGGGTTGAAGCGGTAAACACCTGACTTTCTTCGGTAATTAAGAGCTTCACAGGGAAGCCCCACCTGTATCTGATGTCTTGTGCTCTCAGGATTTTGGTGTAGTCAGCAAAAGTTCTCCTAAGGAATAGGGTGTGTGCGGAAAGGTCTGTAAACAGTTGGACGTTTTCAAATTTCTCCAGGAGAGATCTGCTTCTGAGGTTCATATTATTTCCATATTGATCCATCATCATGTCCGTGTCTCACGCCTCTGTTACTATTTATTTGAACAGCTCTGTTACTATTTATTTGAACAGCTCTCTAAGGTATGTTCCAAGGTCTGGTGTAGAAACCATCTCAGGGATGCCCCTGATTCTTACATTGTTCCTTCTGGACCTATCCTCCAAGTCAGCCATCATTGCCTCTAGGTCTGAAATTTGAATGGCTAAGTTTTCAGAATAGGCCAGGAGGTTGGTTTGGTCGATGATCAAGTCTTCCTGCTTTTGCTCCAGAGCGTCTGTTCTCTTAGTGGGGTTTGGGGCCTCAGATGCTAGTGCATTGTTGTTCCTCAGTGTAGATAGAGAGGACCGTAGAACATTCTCTGAAGAGGTGTTGGAATCTGATATTTCATCATCTGAGACGTCTGGGTGGGTTTAGGGAGTGAGATGAAAGTGATCCATAACATTTTTTTGTGCACATTAGGCAGCTTCGCTTTCTTCCTCTGACTGTGTGTCATTAGTGCAGACGGTAAATGGGTAGGTTGGACGGATTATAATTGAAGAGAGTTCTAGTGCGTGGAAGAGGAAGTGGTTGCTTAGTGCCAAGAACTGTTTCTAACATGTATCTGGGTATGCCCATCTAAGTTGCAAAGGAAGATATTAGGGTCCAATTGTGTTGGTGAAAGCATTTAGATGTGCCATTTGGGGGGACCCAAGGATACAGTGGCTAGACCTCCCTAAAGGGATGTATCTTCCTAGTACAGCATGAGAAGAGTAGGGAGGGGATGGGAGTCTGAGTCGGTGTGGTAGCCGATGGCCTTGTGTAGGGGAGGTTTTCACATTTGGATGGCGTTTGTGAGACTCTTTAGGGTGCGTAGTAGGTATTATCTGGGCGTTCAGGGATAGTGACCTTAGTGGTAGGGTGCATGTGGTTTGCTTCCCCCCTGTCATGAAGTGGGCCCAGAAGTTCTACTTTCAAGTAGCAGCCATGTGGGTAGCAGGTCTGTGTTAGGCCTTAAATCTCTCCTTTATTTAATTTATGCCCCGTAGTCGTGTGGCGTGTTAGGCTGGGGGGGTCGATCTTGTAAAGGCACTCATGTCTGCTTGAGTGAGTATGCGTCGCAGCCGTGAGACTAGTAGTGGATACTGTTAGTATGTGTTGGAGCGGCTCACCTCAAGTATAGACCTTAGTTATTCCCGTCGGTTCTGGCGCAGGTGCGATGTCACTTAGCTCCGGAGCGGAGCCCCGACCCTCCGGAGTAAGGTGCGGTGAATATTAGGATGGCACTGTGGCTCACTTCTGAATGCAATACTAGGCTGCAGCCGCGGCTGTCTGGTGTAGGTAAGTTGAGCGGTTTAGCTAAATCTTGTCACTTAAAGCTTGTTCTGTGGGTTGTGTATAGCTGCCAGAGTATAATAGAGTTTTTTCTTCTAGATGGTGCCTAATTTACCATAAATTTGCTAATAGATGCACGGAGCTCCCTTTAGATGCAACCGCTCTGCTCTGCAGTTAGCTCCACCCCTCCAAATTCCTGCTTTTTAAATAAAGATAGCAAGAGAAGGAAAAAAAATTGATAATAGGCGTAAGCTAGATTATCTGAATCTGTAAAGAAAATGTTGGATTTAGTATCCCTTTAATTTTGTACAATAATCTATCATGTGGCACTGTATCAAAAGCCTTTGAAAAATTCAAGTATATCACATCAACTGATTCCCCTTTATCTATATTTTTCCTTACCTCCTCATAGAATCTAATTAGATTAGTTTGACATGATCTATTTCTCATAAAACCATGCTGATTTGAACTCATTATGTTGTTTGCATGAATATATATTTTTTGACATTAAAATACTTAAAAAACCTTTTAGTTGTTTTTTTTTTTAAATCCTTCATTTGATAGTTTTTTTTGCATGCTGTGTTACATTCCTTATATGTTTGGAATGTTGAGCCTGTACTATTTTCGCTGAATAAGTTAAATGCCCTATGTTTTCTTCTAATTTCTCTTAACACATTTTTATTTAGCCACATTGGCTGAGATTTATTTCTTTTAGTCTCTGTGTTTTTATTTGAGAATACGTCACACATTTATGCTATGAAACGATTTCCTTAAATCATTGCATTTTGTTTTCTTAAAATTAAACGTCTTGGTTAAACCCTTGTAACACTGATTTCAAACGTCACCATGTTATGATCACTGTTACCCAAATGTTCTTTGACTTCTATGTTTGATATTATTTCTGTATTGTTTGATAGCACTAAATCCAATATAGCATTATTAAAAATTGGTCCATCTATTTATTGTGACAGGAAGTTATCTTTGAGAGGATTTAAAAATCCATCACTCTTAGCTGTTTTGCTAGTTTCATTGGCCCAGTGTATTTCGGGGTAGTTAAAATCTCCCACAATTAAAACACTGCCCTTCCAATTTGCATTAGTAGTTGCATTTTATGCATATCATAAATGTTGGGGGGCTTGTAGCATGTTCCTTATAATATTTTATTTTTAGGAATTTTTATCCAAACTCTTTATTGCAACCCACAGCATCTCTACATTAACCCCTGTATCATTATTAGTCTTCCCTTATTGTAGGTTTAAGGTCAGGTTTATTATACATGCAAATTCCTCATCCAATTTTATTAATCCTGTCCCTCTTAAATAAAGTATAACTCTCTAAATTAAAGGGATATTGTGGTGTCATAAAACCAGAGAATTTATCCCTAGAATATTCACATAGTTAATTATTAAACTACAGGGAGTGCAGAATTATTAGGCAAGTTGTATTTTTGAGGATTAATTTTATTATTGAACAACAACCATGTTCTCAATGAACCAAAAAAACTCATTAATATCAAAGCTGAATAGTTTTGGAAGTAGTTTTTAGTTTGTTTTTAGTTATAGCTATTTTAGGGGGATATCTGTGTGTGCAGGTGACTATTAGTGTGCATAATTATTAGGCAACTTAACAAAAAACAAATATATACCCATTTCAATTATTTATTTTTACCAGTGAAACCAATATAACATCTCAACATTCACAAATATACATTTCTGACATTCAAAAACAAAACAAAAACAAATCAGTGACCAATATAGCCACCTTTCTTTGCAAGGACACTCAAAAGCCTGCCATCCATGGATTCTGTCAGTGTTTTGATCTGTTCACCATCAACATTGCGTGCAGCAGCAACCACAGCCTCCCAGACACTGTTCAGAGAGGTGTACTGTTTTACCTCCTTGTAAATCTCACATTTGATGATGGACCACAGGTTCTCAATGGGGTTCAGATCAGGTGAACAAGGAGGCCATGTCATTAGATTTTCTTCTTTTATACCCTTTCTTGCCAGCCACGCTGTGGAGTACTTGGACGCGTGTGATGGAGCATTGTCCTGCATGAAAATCATGTTTTTCTTGAAGGATGCAGACTTCTTCCTGTACCACTGCTTGAAGAAGGTGTCTTCCAAAAACTGGCAGTAGGACTGGGAGTTGAGCTTGACTCCATCCTCAACCCGAAAAGGCCCCACAAGCTCATCTTTGATGATACCAGCCCAAACCAGTACTCCCCCTCCACCTTGCTGGCGTCTGAGTCGGACTGGAGCTCTCTGCCCTTTACCAATCCAGCCACGGGCCCATCCATCTGGCCCAGCAAGACTCACTCTCATTTCATCAGTCCATAAAACCTTAGAAAAATCAGTCTTGAGATATTTCTTGGCCCAGTCTTGACGTTTCAGCTTGTGTGTCTTGTTTAGTGGTGGTCGTCTTTCAGCCTTTATTACCTTGGCCATGTCTCTGAGCATTGCACACCTTGTGCTTTTGGGCACTCCAGTGATGTTGCAGCTCTGAAATATGGCCAAACTGGTGGCAAGTGGCATCTTGGTAGCTGCACGCTTGACTTTTCTCAGTTCATGGGCAGTTATTTTGCTCCTTGGTTTTTCCACACGCTTCTTGCGACCCTGTTGACTATTTTGAATGAAACGCTTGATTGTTCGATGATCACGCTTCAGAAGCTTTGCAATTTTAAGAGTGCTGCATCCCTCTGCAAGATATCTCACTATTTTTGACTTTTCTGAGCCTGTCAAGTCCTTCTTTTGACCCATTTTGCCAAAGGAAAGGAAGTTGCCTAATAATTATGAACACCTGATATATGGTGTTGATGTCATTAGACCACACCCCTTCTCATTACAGAGATGCACATCACCTAATATGCTTAATTGGTAGTAGGCTTTCGAGCCTATACAGCTTGGAGTAAGACAACATGCATAAAGAGGATGATGTGGTCAAAATACTCATTTGCCTAATAATTCTGCACTCCCTGTATACTGTATAAAACATTGAGTAACTATACAATAGGCTCTCGGCTAGTCTTTGTCTAAGAAGGACACTCCCATGTAGCCGTTGATTGGTGTATGGTAGGACACAGCTTAAGTAAATTAAGTATACAATGGGGGTCAACACTTACCATACACATTTTTTTCCTTCATCACCTCCTGGAAGCAACTGATCTTAGAGAGGGCACACTGAAGAACGGAATTGGCTGACTATATTATCTTTATTATCCATTCTTCTTGGGATAGATTCTCTGATTTACTATATTTAGTTAGTAATATTGCTTAACCTGGGTTTATATATGCTAAAGTTGCCTGGTATTTTCTTGAAGGTTGTTTAATACTTTTATAGCTTGTAGGCAATTGTTAATTTTCATGCCTATATTATTTGTCTTCTAATAAAATTATTTTAAAAGGGGGGGCGGAGCCTACTTCCAAAGCGGCAAGACGCATCTTGATGAAGCTCCGGGGAAAAAATACAGATTTTTCTTAAAACTTATTATAGTGGACCATCAGTTCTCATACCTCTGAGGTAACTACTGTGTTAAGAGGGAATAAATTCTATGAGCGGATACTTTGATTGTGTTTGGCCTATGCTCTTTGGAACAGCTGTGTAGCGGACTCCCTCACAGGCCTAAGGGACATTTTGCCGCCTGAAATGTCTGTATTGTGAGGTAACCTCAAGAAAACGGGCCCTGTGCAGAGTAAGCAGCACAGGTCTGGGGCTGCCGTTCATAAACCCCCCACCGAACTCCGGGGTTACGATATCCTGAAATAGGATAATTACTCAACTGCAAGTGGAGTCTAACGCGATCCCCTCATTACAACAAAAGAGGCCCCGTCACAAACATGGAG